>NC_142806.1:27508786-27668707 GCF_049724085.1 Artemia sp. Qi Xiang Cuo
TTGATCAAGTAGGGAAAAGTCAGGATCACATTTAGCACAATACAATGTAGTTTCACTCTTATCGTATCTCTTTGTGTAGTCAATGATACTTTTTTCATTTATATTGTAAAATTCATGTGTTTCAATTTGTGTATTTGATGCAATGTCACAAACAGAATTCTCAAATGAAGAATCACTCTCCGTAACTGCCAAAAAAAATCCGTAGGTTTATAATCATAACATCCAGTATCTTCACAACGATGTCGTAGAAACCACACTCTTTTGTTATTTTGACACTTGAAGCGCGGTCCAAATTCTTCTTCCCAATATAGTTTAAATCCACGACAATACCAGTCTCTGGCATCGACGATCACGACGATACAAGAATAGATTAAATGATCGTTTCGAATTTTTTCTAATCATACCAGGACAGGTATTTTCCCACTGATTACATTTATCATAGTGATAGTTTGAACATAGGAATCCTCTGACATGAGAATCGTAAACTTCTTCAAGGCATGAATTACAATCTTTAATTTTAATGGCATATCCTCGTTGAAGTTTGCATGGATTGCACAATCTACACTTTTCATCATATTCACTGACAGTAGTGCAATTCTCACAGGACGACCAACTGCCCAATGTATATAAACATAGAGGACATGTGTAGTACATTTTTTTTCTTCACTATTGACACTCAGACTGCAGATTGCAAACTGACTACTCTCCTAGAAAGAGTGTTCTTCTTCTTTCTTTTACTTCGAGTACTCGCTTCAGATTTCCTAAAGACAAAATGGGAGGAGGAGTAAACAGGTGACGTCACACTTTAAACATGTTTTAGCGGGATTTATTTCCCGTTCTATTCGCTTCATTGGAATGTGAGGTTTTAGATTTTCCCCACAAACTGTTCCTATTGTTTTTTGGGAAAATCTATGTAATGTTCAAAAGAAAATCTACAATACTATTTTGTTTTGTTTCAATTAGTCTGTCAATAAATTGAGTGAATGCATTGGGACCACGATGTAAAAGCCTCATAAAATGATCCTAGGTTGGAGAGTCCCATTTCATGATGTCGTCAACCATTCTTTGACTGAAGATTCTCCTCTGCACCGACAATTTCTTAAACTGATCATTTAGATTTAAACATTTTTCCAAAGTGACAAGGTTCTGCATGATTGTTTCTTTCTCAAATACATTCATTTTTTTTCACTGTTGATGTTTACACTGCTGAATACATACTAACTAGCAAATATTGAAGAAAGAAAATGCTCTGTTTCAAAATACTCTCTCATCACCTATTGGTTCTTCTGGAAAAGAGTAAACAACTCTCAAAAATGTTTAACTACAAAACGAAAGAAAATGATCATCAATATATTTATTCAACAAATTTATATATAAAACAATATTATGGCTTTTTCAATAAATGACTCAGTCCATTTTTCTCTATATGCTCAATAATTGCATTCAAACCTGCTTGTAAGGTAGATATATTCATTATATTCACTTTGGCCGCAAAACGTAACTGTTCATCCATCTTGAATTGACTCAGAGATATTACATATCTACTGAACATCTCATCCCACACGAAAGTTAATCTGCTCCCTGGTGCTATTTCTACTGCAACATTTGCAGCTCTTATCTTCACTTCATCACTATTCTCTTCCCCCTGTCTCTTAATGTTCAATACAGTGAAATTACTCATTTTTGTAATATTCCAAAGAAAACGAAATAATATTCACAATAAAACTATCGAACAAAATCCAATTCAGAACTGTGACACTAACTAACTCTTTCCTACTTTATATAGAGTATTTTCCAAGGATATGGGGTTTTCCCCCAAATCCTGTTGACAAATCAGTTAAGTAACTAGGTTTTTCTCTTGTTGAGAAACTAATTAGGTTTTCTCAAAATTGTTCACAAAAACATGTTGTGCAACTAGGGTTTTTCCCAAGGTCTCTGTTGACAAAAACATTTCTGGGTTTTCCCCCGTGACCTTGACCTCAGGGCTCAGGGACTTCGGACTCCCTAGCAGACGTGTATAGCAGCACGTATTATGGAAAGGCACATACTACTAATGCCCTTTTTAATATTCAAAAGTGATTGGAGGACATCTAGCCCCCTCCACCCACCCATGCCCATAATTCCCCCAAACACATCCAATCAAAATTTTGAGATAGCCATTTTGCTAAGCGCAGAATAGTTGATTTCCAGAAATAAAATAAGTTTTTGAGGAGTACACTCCCCCACAACCCTCAGGGCAAGGGTTTTAAGTTATGCCCTTGGGGCATACAAGGTTCTTATAGAAGGCTTTGTCGTAGAAACTTCAAAACAGGCTCATTCGATTGGAAATTAAAAGGGCCAGTGCCCTTTTTAATATTCGAAAGTGATTGGAAAGCAACTAGCCCCCCCCCCGCCCCTCATTCCCCCAAGCACATCCAATCAAAATTTTGAGATAGTCATTTTGTTCAGCATAGGCTAGTTGATTTTCAGATAGAAAACAAGTTTTTAAGGAGGACACTCCCCCACAACCCTCAGGGCAAGAGTTTTAAGTTGTGCCTTCGGGTCATATAAGGTTTTTAAAGAAAGTGTTGTCGTATAAACTTCCAAAAAACTCATTCGATTGAAAATTCAAAGCGCTAGTGGCCTTTTTAACATTCGAAAGTGATTGGAGGGAAACTAGCCCCCCCCCCGCAGTCGTTAGTCCCCCAAACACATCCAATCAAAATTTTGAGATAGCCATTTTGTTCAGCGTAGTTGATTTCCGTATAGAGAATATTTTTTTCAGGAGGATACTCCCCTATAACCCTTAGGGCAAGGGTTTTAGGTTATGCCCTGGGGGCATATAAGGTTTTTATAGAAGGTTTTGTCTTAGAAAGTTCAAAAGGAGCTTTTTCGATTGGAAATTCAAAGGGCTAGTTCCCTTTTTAATAGTCGAAAGTCATTGGAGGGCAACGATCCCCCCCACGCCCATTATTCCCTCAAACGCATCCAATCAAATTTTTGAGATTTTTTTCAGCGTAGTTGACTTCCAAATAGAAAATATGTTTTTGAGAAGGACACTCCCTGACAACCCACAGGGCAAGGGTTTTAAGTAATGTCCTTGGGGCATATAAGGTTCTTATAGAAGGCATCGTCGTAGACTTCAAAAAAGACTCATTCGATTGGAAATTCAAAGGGTTAGTGCCCTTTTTAAAAGTCAAAAGTAATCGGAGGGCAACCAGCCCCCCCCCCCAGGCCCATTATTCCCCCAAACACACCAATCAAAATTTTGAAATAGCCATTTTGTTCAGCGTAGTTGATTTCCCGAAAGAAAATATGTTTTTAAGGAGGACACTCCCCCACAGTTTTCAGGGCAAGGGTTTTAAGCTATGCCTTGGAGGCATATAAGGTTTTTAAAGACGGCTTTGTCGTAGAAACTTCAAAAAAGCTCATTCGATTGGAGATTCAAAGGGCTAGTGCCCTTTTTAATAGTCGAAAGTGATTGGAAGGCAACTAATCCCCCCCTCTACCCCAATTATTCCCCTAACCCATCCCATCAAAATTTTGAGATAGCCATTTCGTTCAGCGTTGTTGATCTCCAGGTAGAAAATACATTTTTGAGGAGGATATTTCCCCACAACCCTCAGGGTAAGGAAAATAAGTTATGCCTTGAGGATATATAAGGTTTTTATTGAAATCTTTGTCGCAGAAAATTGAAAAAAGGCTCATTCGATTTGAAAGTCAAAGAGCTAGCACCCTTTTTAATAGTTGAAAGAGATCTGAGGGCAACTAACCCCCCTCTCACGCCCAACTTTTCCCCAAAAACATCCAATCAAAATTTGTAGATAGCCATGTTATTCAACGTAGTTGAAAGTTTTGGAAATTAGATCTTTAAGGATGACAACTCCTCCCCCCACTTCCCTCAGGGCAAGTGTTATAAGCTACGCCCTCTGGGCATTTAAATTTTTTAGTGTGTGTACGAACTTCAAAAGGGCTCATTCAATTGGAAATCGAAAGGGCTAGCGCCTTTTTTAATAGTTGAAAGTGAATGGATAGCGAATAACGCCCCTCTCACATCCATCATTTTCTCAAACACATCCAATCAAAATTTTGAGATATCTATTTTGTTCAAAAATCAAAAAAGAGAAAAATCTCAAAAAAAAATAAACAAACGAGACTGTGTCCAGTGGAGAGAAAAGAAAAGACAAATGCAAAACAACGCGGATATTTCGCCTGTATCCAAACAAGGCGTCTTCAGCATTTAAAGAAACAACAAGAAGAACAGGATAAAAAAAAACAAGATAAAACTAAAAACCAATAAAACCACCACCAAAAAAAATGTACAATTGGCGCAAACTGATCCACGTACGGAAAAGATGCTATTATTACAGAGTTACTTAAGTGAGGACATCCGAGCAACTGTTACTCGGCATAAATTATAACCCTTACCTTAAGGTGTGTTAGGGTGGTTGTCTTCTTCTAAGACCGAAATTCCGGAACTTTCAACTACGTTAAACAAAATGGCTATACCAAAATTTTGATTGGATGCGTTTGGGGAAAAGGTGGGCGTGAGAGGGGCGGTAGTCACTCTCCAATCACTTTCAACAATTAAAAATGGCCCTAGCCCTTTCAATTTCCAGTCAAATGAGCCCTTTTGAAGTTTCTACGACAAATATTTCAGTAAAAATCTTATGTGCCCCCAGGGCATAACTGGGGGGGGGGCATAAAAGGTGTTTATAGAAAGCGTTGTCGTTACCAAAAGGGCTCATTCGATTGGAAATCGAATGGCCTAGTGCCCTTTCTAATAGTCGAAATTGATTGGAAGGCTTGATATTTTTATAGTAAAGATCGATGTGGGTATAATGTATTATTTTTTGTTGTTGTTGTTGTTGTTTTTTAGACCAGGGCACTTCATATCAAAGGAGTTGTCGTGGGAAGTTCGAAAATGGCTGATTCAATTGAAAATAGAAAGGGCTGATGCCATTTTCAATAGTCGAAAGTGATTGGAGGGCAACTAATCCCCCTTCCACTCCCACCCTCCCACGCCCACCCTCCAACGCCCACCCTCCCATGCCCACCCTCCCATTTGCCCACTATGTTTAAAAACTAAATGTTGCCCTAAGATTAAATCAGAATGCACTGTGAAAATGCTTATTCCCAATAAGGTATCTCAGCAGTATCCAAAGAACGACTGAGGGTATCATGTTCAAACTTTCGGGGCGACTTCTGCTATTAAAATTTAACCAAATCAAAATACTGTAAGTGTATCAGAGCTATTGGAGACAACGCTGTAGTGTTGCCTAAAGTAAAGGCCATACGGCTCAAATGTTTTATTATTTATTATCTTTTCCCCAGGGGCACTTCATATGCAAGGGGTCGTCGTAGAAAATTCAAAGGGGGCTCATTAGATTGGAAATCGAGAGTTATAGTGCCCTTTTTAACAGTCGAAAATGACTGAAGGGCAACTAGCCCCCCCCCACGCCCATCATTTCCCCAAACACATCCAATCAAAATTTTGAGATGGCCATTTTGTTCAGCGTAGTTGATTTCCACATAGAAAGTATATTTTTGAGGAGGACACTCCCCCAAAACCCTTATGGCAAGGGTTTTAAGTTATGCCCTGGGGGCATATAAGGCTTTTATAGAAGGCGTTGTCGTAGAAACTTCAAAAAAGGCTCATTCGATAGGAAATTCAAAGGGATAGTGCCCTATTTAATAGTCGAAAGTCCCTCCCACTCCCATTATTCCCCCAAACACATCCAGTCAAAATGTTGAGACAGCCATTTTGTTCAGCGTAGTTGATTTCCAGATAGAAAATATGTTTTGTGGGGGACAATCCCCAGTAACCCTCAGGACAAGGTTTTTGAGTTATGTCCTGGGGGCATATAAGGTTTTATAGAAGGTGTTGTTGTAGAAACTTCAAAAAAGGCTCATTCGATTAAAAATTCAAAGGGCTAGTGCCCTTTTTAATAGTCCACAGTGATTGAAGGGACACTAGTCCCCCCCACGCCCATCATTCCCACAAACACATCCAATCAAAATTTTGAAATAGTCATTTGGTTCAGAGAAGTTGATTTTCTGATGGAAAATATGTTTTTGAGGAGGACACTCCCACACAACCCTCAAGGCAAGGGTTTTAAGTTATACCCTGGGGGCATAAAAGGTTTTTATAGAAGGCGGTGTCGTAGAAACTTCAAAAACGGCTCATTCGATTGGAAATTCAAAGGGCTAGTGCCCTTTTTAATAGTCAAAAGTGGTTTGAGGGCGGCAAATAAGCCCCCTCTCACACCCACCTTTTCCCCAAACACATCCAATCAATCTTTAGAGACAGCTATTTTATTAAATGTCGTTTTAAGTTCTGGAAATTAGGTCTTTAAGGATGACAACTCCCCCACAGCCCTCAGGGCAAGGTTTTTAATTTAGGGATTCTCCGAATCCTTCATATTATTTCTTATGGAAGGAATACTTGTATAAACTTTAGAGAGGGCTCATTTGATCGAAAATTGAAAGTTTGTGTTCACTTTTTAAGAGTAAAAAAAGATTGGAGGGCAACTAGCCCTCCTCCCCTCCTCCACGCCCTAAATGCATCAGATAAAAAGTTTGAGATAGACATTTTGTTAAAATAGTTCAAAGTTCTGATAACAAAAAACTCCGGTGTCGACACAGCCCACCAGGGCCCGGGGGTAGGTATAGTAAGTTATGCCCTGAAAGCATATAAAGAATCAAACAATCATTAAATAAACAATCAATGCAAACAAACATACAACAGATATTAATGTAAATTAATAAGTAAATTTAGTGCTGATATTAATGTAAATTAATAAATAAATTTTTGGTGGGTGGAATTTAATGTGGGGGAATTGTCAGCTGGAAAAGAAAATGTTTTTTGAGGGGGGAGGAATTTCCCAGGGGTTGGTTTTCCAAATGTGAATTTTTCAGGGAGGGAACCACTATATCCATTTGATAATATTCTAAATTTTACATCTGAAAGTAACGGGAATAAAGAATCAACGGAAATGTCAGAAATATGACTTCAGGTCCCTTTAGACGATTTTGTTCGTGTCTTTTGAAAAAAGATACTTTCAAAAGAAAGATTATTTTCAGTTGTATTACTTTCTCTGTGTCTGCTCAATTATGCATGTGAGGGGGGGGGAGACTTCCCCCACCACTCTCTATGCTAAGGTTTCAGTTTTTATCTCAAGGCTTAAAGATGAATGCAATGCGATAAAAGTATAACTCAAAATACCATTTATAATAATATATGCACATAACACGGAACAATTAATCAAAATTGCATGTTATGAGCAGAGGCTCACCCAAATGATGGCCCAGGGGGCTCACCATTCCAGAATCTATTAAATCAATCCTGCAATAACTGAAAATGTAAAGTATTTTTGAGTAATCTAACGTCTTCCAATACTCAAACGGTACAACATTCTACAGCCCAATGAGTCTGTCTAATCTCCTAAACCGGGAACGGAGTTGATAAGTCAAGTTCCGCCCCGTATTGGATGAGTCTCCAACCTCACCCTCCCCCTCTCTTACTGTCTAAGCTAAAGTTTTCTTCTTTATGCCATGTACGCCACCCCCACCCCAAAGACTTTAATAAGGTAAACTTTTGTATGGGAAGAACACATAGTAAATCTATTATAATTATCCAATTATGGTTAAAATACATGCTCTGTGGTAGACACAAAATTGCATGGGCACACAAATCCTATCAAGGTCAATTCCAAACAGTCGTGATCCTTTTGTGTCAGCAAGTGAAATGGTCTAAACCCCTCATTGAGGCTATTTTTTCAATCCATTCATTGTTTTCAATCGCTGTCCTCAAGTTATGCAAGCTGTCTATTGTTCAGATATAATGTTTTTATCAAAGAGGTAATCGTTTAGACTTTGAAAAAAGCCTCATTCGATTTAAATTGAAAGTTCTAGTTCCGGTTTTTAAAGTCAAGACTAATCGCACAGTTAGCAACACCCATGCCATAAAAACTTTAAACTTTTTGCAATCAAAAACGAACAAAAAATAATTTTAAAAAAACTTTCCAAAAAATAAGTTTTTCAAAGAAAAGTAAAAAACCATTTAAAACTTAATCTCAGGAGATACAAATACGCATTAAAATTCAAACTCCAAACAACCAGAAATTAATTTTAAAAAATAAATGAAACCCAAAACGAACAGAAATTAAATAAACAATCATAGCAAAAAACATACAATAAGTAATAATATAAATGAATAAATAGATCGTAAAGCGAGTAATGCTTAGATTGAATATGAAAATCAAGCTTAAAACGGAAAAAAATATTTTTCTGTTAAAGTATAAATGAAACTTAAAACGAACAGAAATCAAATAAACAATCAAAGCGAACAAACATACAATATTGCGCGAACAAAGCTAATTAATGTAAATGAATAAATAAATCTTAAAACGAGTGAAACTTAAATTGAATATACAAACTAAGTTTGAATCGAATAAAGATAACTAGAAACAAGAGTTTGGGTGTCGCCTCACTGCAGAAGCCTAAAACCTACTGCGTCATTGGCGCTTTACTGAAAACGAATTATATTACAAATGTTTTCTTTTGTAATTAATATTGAAAATGAATATTAAAATCTCAGTAAAATTTTGAACTGATGATTTTTCAGCGATTAATATCATTATACATCAAATATTCAGTTTAATTTATTAGTCCTTTCCATGATTGGTCAAAACAAATGTATTTTTCACTACAGAACAATTTGGATACTGCTCCCTTCTTTAACAGTAAAAACCTAAATCCTTCTGCCCCATTGGCGCTTTACTCAAACCGAATTACTCGTATATTACAAATTTATTCTTTTCCAGTTGTTACAGCATTGAAAATGAAAATAAAAATTACAGTGAAAAAAAATCTTGAACTGATGAATCTTTCAAGAATTCAATTCGATTTTGTTTATGCTTTCCAAGACTGTTCAAGACTCATATAGTTTTCAATAAGGCGCCAATGACGCAGTAGGTTTAGGCTTCTAAAGACATTTATACTAAAGACATAAAGACATTTGCGTCATTTGTGCGCTTTTTTGAGTTGATTGCGCATTGAATGTTTCAAATTGGTGCATTGCGCCGATTTTGAGCATGTCAAAAAAATTCGGCACAAAGTGGGCGTATTTTATCTTCACAATAACAATGACAAAACTAAAAATTTTAAAGTCTATTTTTTACTGACAACTTCTGCTCACAGATTCAGGAATCTCTTTAAAGATAGGTGGAATTTTTAGAACCCCGTAGGGATTCTTGTATCGTATTCCAGGCTCCATGTAAATTATTAAAGCGTACATTATCCTTAGCGAGAAAAATGAAATGGAAAAGGGGTCAAATTTTGATGAAAAAATACAGAAAAGAGTGGAAAAAGATGACGTTTGCTCGACATAGCTCAAGCAGCGATTTCCGTCTTAAGCTTACCCATCTGCAACCCCTTCGTCGAGAGAGTATTTTCTGTTATGAATCTTGTCAAGTCCAAAATTCGAAACAGGATGTACCTTAAAATGCTTAACTCTTATGTGACCATCCGACTTAGACTAAATTGCCAGAGAAAGTGCGCCAGGTACTTTGATCCTACACCCGCAATGCTGAATAGATTTACTATTGACACATATGACATCAAAAAATCATCCAATGACAATGGAAATGAACATGAAACTCTTGAGGAAATTTCGGACGATATAGAAGGAGAGTTTGCTGTTTAACTTTGAAAATTATCTTGAATACTAGTCGAAGATAAATACAATATATGATTAAAAATGTATAAAACTAATTCGAAGTTCATTAAAAGGAAAACACAAATAAAAATAACAATCGGAACGGTTGAAGGACCTTGCCAAGCACAATTTCGTCTCATATGTATGTCCTTGGCTTCTGTTTCATGACGAAATCTCAGAACATTGTCTTTAGCCTGCAATTTTATAGATAGTTGCATTAATAACGGCCGGTCTAATTTTTTATCTTTGACTTTGTTGTTCTTGTCGTTCTAATTTATATTTTGAAAGCTACGAAAAATTGTGTTCTCATAACTATGTTTGTGTAATTTATATCTTTTTGCAGCTTAAAATTTCAATGTCCTAAAAACATTGTATAAAAAAGTATAAACTTTGGTGTCAATTACCAAAATGACATTTTGGAGAGATGTGACCTTCTAGGATCATGCTTCTCTTTAGTTCTACATTAGAAATTTCTTTTTTTAGTTCTTTAATCACAATTTCTATTGCTGATATAGAATAATTCAGCATAGTAGCCAGAAAGTCATGTAAAATACCATTTTAGATATTGGCAAGTATTTTTTTTTGTTAGATCCTCTTTAATTCCCTTTTTATTTATTTCTCTGACATACTTAGAACAAATGAAAATATATTTTTTGTCAACCCAAAGACTGAAAACAGAAAATTTTAACGAAACATGGATCAAAAATGAAAATAAGTCAAAAATGCTTCACCGTTTCAGATTTCGGAATATGGTGACGAAATTTGTTAATAAAGACTATTCTACCAATTTTGAGTTTTAGTATTCTGAAAAGCCAAATTCACGCTATTTGGTAACATTACTTCTATTTTTTTTTTTTTTTTTTTTTTTTTTTTTTTTTTTTTTTGCTCTCATCCCTGCAAGATCTAATTTTTCCTGAATTTTGAACTCGACCCAAGAACTCTAAGGCGAAAATGCGCGGATGGGACATTTTCGCTTCCCTTGGTGCGCTATCTAAAGTCAGCTTAGTCAGGCACCTTGCGTCAATGAAAGGTATATATAATATGTTTGAGTTGCCTAATAAATGAGGTTTGAATTAGGCTATATTAAATAAGTATTTTAGGAATATATTAATCTTGAACAACTTATTTATAAACTAGTGATATGTTTTCAATAACTTAACTAGTGTTAATAGCTTATTTGTGTGGTTACAAAAATGAAATATATCTGATGCCCCTTTAAGGGCTCAAAATGCAACTAGCCCCAGAAGCGGATCCTGAATTATGAAAAAGCATAGAAAAAGGTATCAAATGACGTTTTCACTTTCATCTTAGGTAAATTATATGGCCCAATGCAAATTTACTGGTAGTATTGACAACAGCGTTCAATATCTCCGCTATATCCAATTGCTTTGTCATAAAGGAATTTCAAAATTTCGTGGAAGGCATTTTTGTTGGCAACGAGGTAGGTAGCAATTTTTAACTGATAGCAGTGCTTCCACTGTGTCGGATTTTTCCGACATTCTCGGATTTTCGACCCTCTTGTCGGACAAAAAAATATCGTGTCGGACTTCGGAATTTTGTCAGATTTTCAGTAAAAAACGGATATTTTTCAAGATTACTAGAGTCGCCAACTCCAATAAACAAGGATTTTCAAACTAGTAAAATTAGAAGGCCAATTCTGTTAGGGATTTTTAGAAAGTCATTTGCGTTAGCGGCGACAGTTTGACAAGGTACAATTTTGGAAAATTTGCACATGCTGTGGTTCAATCTGCTCTGAGAGGAAGAAAAGATAAACTGTAGGATATAAAATCTTTTGCTTCAAGTTTCAATGTTTCTGTGAGGTAGGTGACTAGAATGAAATTTCATAAGTTTTGAAGGATAAATTTTGAAAATTGATTTTGTGCTCTAGAAGAAATGAACATTCAACCTGGCCCCCAAGGGGGTCATGGTGCAGGTGGAAGTGGTACAGGTCAAGGACAATCATTTTTGCAAAAGACCCCACAGTTTTATGGAGCTAATAATAATGCAAGTCAGAACCAAATGATAGTTCCATGGTCCCATGATGTGCCAGTAAGCTGGCAACCAGGTTCATATAACCCAAATGCATTTTATGGTCAACAAAAAATTGTCCAGCAGGTGCAAAGAGCGCCAATTCAGTTAGTGGGAAGTGGTTTTATCCACCAAATTATAATGTGCCAGGGATACAGCCCATTCCTTTAGCTAATAGGTACTCTGTGTTAAGCGGTGAAGGAAGTTAACCACCATTACTATCTAAGAGTGAGGAATAGACGAGACCTGTCAAACCGTGTGTAGTAGAAAGGATGATTCAAGAAGAACTACAAATGCCAAAACTGGGACTGAACCCCAGCCTAGGACGTACAAGGAGAGATATTTCCCCAAATAGTGAAATTGCCCCACAATAAGCTAAAAGGCAAAATGCACACCAAAACCAATCAATACCATCTCAGAAAGTGTCCTTTAAAAATCAAACCATTGATATACCACAGACCGAATTATTATCTTCAATGATTGATGTTACAGTAAGTGATGAAAATAAACAACTGCCTGATGACTACCAAATAGTGAAATCTCTGAAAGAAGTACTGAAATCTAGAAAATTTGAATTTGAAGTAAACAGAGTAAGAGATAAAATGACAGTATACCTCATGGATGAAGAATCATCAAAAATTGTCCAACAAATGAACATTGTTGGTGGAGTGAATGTTACTGGAAGTGTTAAGCAGAGATTAAGCCGAGGGATCATAAAAGGAGTCCAACTAAGCATGACAGATGAAGAGATTTTAGAGTGTATGGAATCACCTATTAAAATAAAAGAAGTTCACCGGCAAAAATAGTACAACAAAGAAACAAAAAAGCTATCTGACAGTTACGCAATAATGGTGGTTTTTGAAGGTAATTGTCTTCCCCCAAGTGTGTGGTTTTGTGGAAGAAAAAGAGAAGTCCAGGTGTATAACAGGAGATTATTACAGTGCCATAAGTGTCAAAAATATGGCCATAAACAGGATGTTTGTAGAACTCAAGCTCATACATGCCTAAGATGCTCAGGAAATCACTCATCTGATATGTGCCATCTCAAAAACACTGATAGTACCTCAAGGCCCAAATCATATATATGTGCCAATTGCAAGGGCAATCATTCTTTTACATCATTTGCTTGCCCTGTTAGAATCCAGAATAGAGAAATCCTACATGTGGCAGAGAAATATCACATGGGTTTTAAGAGAGCCCAAGTAACCTATAGAAGCTATGCAGATGTGGCAAACAAAAAACTTACTGTGAGTACCCCTTATTTCAATCAACTTCATAATGAAATTAAAATAAATATGAAGCAAGAAATTGAACAGAAGGCAGCAGAATCCCTAATAATTGGATTACTTCTAAGACCAGAAATGCTTAAATTGAGTGAACTATCATTAATAGAACGTATAAGTAAATTATGTACCCTTGTGCATGAATTGCAGCTTGGACAGCTAAACAAAGATGAAATTAGAAGTGTTTGTTTAATTAATGAGACAGCAGCACAACAATATGGACCTTAAAATATTATCATGGAACTCACAATCAGTGAGGAATGAGAAGAAACATCTTGTTGATGAATTTCACCATAAAAATTGTATTGATGTCTTATGTTTCCAAGAAACCTGGCTAAAACCCTATATAAATATGAGTTTCCAGGGATACAATATTTTGAGGAAAGACAGAATTGAAACAGGAAGAGGCGGGGTGTTGATAGGTATTTGCAAAAAATACCACTACACCGAAGTGCATATTGAATTAGGTGACAATTATGAAGAGTATGTTGAAATAGTTGGATGCAAGCTCCATTTGGGAAATGGCAAAATCCTAAATGTTATAAATGTTTACAACTCGAATGGGAATAATAAAGATATTGGTGGCATTATAAATGAACTACTTGATAAAATACCAAATGCAGAACGGGTGGTTTTAATAGGGGATTTTAATGCCCATAGTAAAGTCTGGTGCAATTGTGATTTAATTAATGCTTCAGGTAAAAGCCTTGAAGATATGTTACTGGAAAATAATATATGCTTAATTACACCAAAAGGGCTTCCAACCCAAAAAAATCCTATCACAGGAGTTTCCACCACTATAGACTTGACTTTCACTAGCCCAGATCTAGTGGCATCAGCAACTGTGTCAACCTTAGTAAATACATCTTTGTTTAGTGACCATGCCCCAATTTTATTAAATGTTTGTGATGGTCGGTTTGAGATTTCTGATAAATTTGAGACAAACAAGATTACTAAGTTTCAAATCAAGAAGGCAGATTGGCGAAAGTTTAAAGAACTTCTTGAACAAAAAGACATTTTGACTGTAGTAGAAAGGGAGCAACATGTTGATGGCAAAGTGAAGGTTTTCCAGGACAGCATAATTGAAGCAGCAACAAAAGCTGTTCCACTGAAGGCTAAATATAAGGGACAAATGAATTCATGTATATGGTGGAACAAAGATTGTGATGCAACTAAAAAGAAATATCTAAGAAGAAAAAATGAGTATGAACAAGCAACAACAATATACAACTATATTGAGGTGAAAAGAGCGTATGCAGCATTTAAGAGAGCGATTTCACAAGCCAAGAAAAAGAGCTGGGAAGAGTTTATTGAAAATTTGGATTTCCGGAAACCAGTAAGTAAGGTCTATGTTTTCATCAAACAAATGCAAAGTAAACCCCCACCCAGAAAATCTAACCCTCCTGTAGTGTACAATAATCAATTACTATTGACAGATCAAGATAAGGTGAATGCAAGTGCTAATTATCTAAATAAGACCATAGGAAATACTGATCCAAATGCTACAGAAGTGGCCAGAATGACAGCTAAAGTTAAAAGAAGGGCAAATCAGGATTTGCAGAGCCCTTATAATCAGCCACTTACTAATGTTGAAATTGACAGTGTAATAAGAAATCTCCCTATTACCTCACCAGGGGAAGATATGATTTATCCACAGTTTGTTCAAGCTTTGCCAAAGCAGTGGATTATGGTGTTGCTTTCCATCATCAATTTGGCTTGGAATGATGGATATTTTCCAAGTGCATGGAAAAGGGGCCAAGCAATTATGATCCCAAAACCAGGAAAGGACAATTCAAAACTGGAAGACCAGTGGTTCATAACTTTGCTCCCAGTTTTAGGGAAAGTATATGAACGACTTGTTATGAAAAGACTTAACTATGATGTAGAAAAAAGGGGCGGTCTTAAAGATATACAATGCAGCTTCAGGAAAAACAAAAGTACCACAGAAAATTTGCTTTGCTTTAAACAGGATGCTTTATATGCTCTCCAGAATGGACTTGTAATGATTGCAGTTTTCCTTGACGTCAAGGGCCCGTTTGATAACATTGTACATAGACAAATATTGTCAGGAATAATTGAGGCTGGAATTAGAGGTAGAATGTTGCTGCTAAGTAAAAATTATCTTGAAGACCGAGTAGTGACAGCGAGAGTAGGAAATACAATTTCAACAGCCCTAGTAAGAGGAAGAAGGGGAGTACCCCAAGGGTCAGCCTTAGGACCTGATTTTTACAATATGGGAGAGTATAATATCCATATTGGAGAAGGAGATTCAAACGCGGGAATTTTCGCTGATGATAACACTTTGTGGGTTACGGCAAGGACATTGGAAGAGGGAATCAAAGCTATTTCAGAAGTATTAGTGCAAGTTGAAAACTGGATGCCTGATATTGATCACAAATTTTCAACACATAAAACAAAAGCCATGTTAATAACTCGGAAGAAAATGAAAGTTACCCCAATAATTAGATTTTATGGCCAGCAGATTGAGTTTGTGAGTGAAACAAAGTTCCTTGGTGTGAATATAGAGAAAAATTTGAATTGGAAACCACATATTGAAATGACCAAGGCTGCTTGCGTTAAAAGGCTTAATCTTATGAAGATGCTTACAACTGTTAGCTGGGGGCAAAAACCCAGTTTTATGATGGAGTTTTATATAAAATATATTAGGTCTAAGATAGAATATGCTTCCGTGATTTATTCCTCAGGCAGTGACACAACCCTAGCAAAGTTGAATTCCGTACAGAATGCAGCTATACGCATTGCCTTTGCAGCTAGAAAGACTACCCCTATTGTGTTTTTATTGTCAGAGTCAGGACTTGAAAGCCTGGAAACCAGGAGAAAGGTAAATGTCCTGAAATATGTAAAAAAATTGTGGAAAGCAGATAATACAAACCCTGTTAGATCAAAAATAGTTAAACCAAGAAAAATTGTTATAACAAATAAGTTTAAAAAAAGAAACCAAGAAAATATCTTTGAAATGTCTTGTCGTATCAGTGAACAGTTTGGAGTAACACTAAAAATGACAGATATGTTAACAGTTCCAGAAATTGCATTACCTGATCCTTGGGAGACAATTAAGCTACATCGCAATCTTAAGTTTGAAACGAATGGATATCATGATTCCAGGATAAACTTTAAATTAATGATGGCAGAGAAATACAGGGGATTCCTTGATATTTATGCAGACGGATCTAAGAAAAGTAACCCAATTTCTGCAGTAGGGGCTGCCTTTGTCATTCCATTGATACAAGTGCCAAAGTCATTTAAACTGCATTCAGAGGCAACAATTTTCCAGGCTGAAGTAATAGCCATAAAGGAAGCAATTGTATTTGCTAAAGAAAATCTTAGCAACCAAAGAAACATTGTATTGTTGTCAGATTCAAAAAGTGCACTGGAGGCACTCGCCAATTTTTATCATAATGGGAAACTTTCAAGAGAAGTTGTATTGTGCTACACGGAAATAGTATCATTAATGTCAACAACAAACAAATGTCTTCAGTGGATCCCAGCCCATGTTCAGATTTTGGGGAATGAGAGTGCTGACACAGCTGCTAAAATGGCATGCGAAACAATAAATGTATTTACTAGTGGTTCAACTCCTAGATCTGCAATGCAATTAGATCAATTGATACAATCAGTAAGAACGTATGATTTTGAGGATAACAGAAATCAATCCGTAAATTGGTTTGTTACCCGAAAAGTAGCAAGAAAGTTTGAGAGGCATGTGTACCAAGGATTAAGTAGGAAAGAGGGAAGATTAGCATTTCGTCTTAGATCAGGCCATGCAGATACAAAATTATCCAGGGCAAAGTTTTATGGAGAGTCAAGTAACTGTGAGTTTTGTGACAAAGAAGAAAGCCTGGTACATCTTCTTATAGATTGTGATAAGTACACTCTCCAAAGACAGCATATCAAGGCCTTTTTTCATGAAAGAAGAAAACAGTTGAGTGTAAATTTGATTTTGGAGGATTTGCAAATGATAGTGACAATATACAAATCCTAAAGCTGGTTGTACAGTTTATAACTGCCATTGGGAGAGATAAGACAATGTGATGGGAAGAATAATTATGATTAATTAATGTGACAGAGCAGATTATTGATGATTGACTAACTAAAGTGGGATCCAGATTTATTGAAAGAAGACCCAAGTGACGGAGCAGGCAAGAGGGGTCTTTAATTCGTTCATCATCATCATCATCAATCTGCTCTGATATTTCAGTTAATTTCAAGATCTGAAGAAATTTAAGGTGAGACTTTTTTCCAATGCCAGTATAAGATTAGAAAGTCTATTGCTAACATAGTAGCCTACAGGAGGGCTAGGCCACCATGGTTTAGTGACACCATGTGCTTCACAGATTCAGAATGTTTTAAAATCTCAAAAGAAGAATGCAAGTTGGGTCTGGGTCTAGTTATGTAGATTGGTAAAAGACTGGTAATTCTGGCACTCTTCTTGAAGTCAAGTTTAATTTTAACAGAGAAATTACCCAGAGTCTGTTCAGAACCGATCCACAAAGCACACTTGAACCATCGTAGCTATCCTGAGCAGCACTATGGCCACTCAGGACAGAATAAATGGATTCTATACCAAGCAAGATAGCCTACATGTACCCTGCATGGGCTGCATGTGTCTGGAACCAGGGTATAGAAGGAGAAAAAAAAAGAGTTTCTCTGGGCAGTAGGCTATAGCTAACCAGTCAGGAACTACTATTTTGCAATCATCACCCAGCCCAGGCAACTTCCTTCAATGAGAGAATCTGTCTCTTGTCAGTAATGCCCAAAGTGAAATCATTCCCAAGCACAGCTAACTTCCACTTAGGAGAAAAATTGGTAGATCTTCTCCTGAGTGGAAATTAGCTCTCTTGGGACTGTATCTGGTAAAATTCTACTTTTGCTACTTTTGACTATCTTGGAAAGGGGTTATGTTAGGAAAATGAATTTTTCAGGGATCAGTCTACTGGCTAAATTAGCCTATGCCCTGGGAAGGTACTTTGAAGTATCTACCTCCATTCCTTCTCCTTCTAGAGTGTCCTGACCTTTGGTGACCTTTAAAAATATGCAAGTTATAGAAGTGAAACCCTGCAAAATAGATCTTCTGCTTAAATGAAGTACAACAAAATTGTTTTCAGCTTCACAACTTTGCTCAATCCCAATTCATAAGGTTTTAAAGATAGGCCTATTCAAATAAATATCATGAATTCTGGAAATAAATCTTTGATACATCATAATCTTCTGCTCAGAAAACTAAACTTATCCTTTCAGAGACAAAGAAAGATACAAAGAAACTGATAAATAAGACTTAAGATAAACTGTTTTTTTGGGATTATTAATAGCGGCATAGGCCTGTTGGATGGGCAAATTTCAGGACCCTAGACAGGCAGAAGGAGTGGAGGCAGGTAATTCAATATCTCAGGACATATCTCTTCTCCGGACATACTTTTGTCTATATACGCATTCCTGAAAGTGTCATTTTCCTAACCTAGCCAGATTACAAGATGGACAAAAGTAGCTGAAGTAGAATTTTATTTTCTAGTTTATAATTTTATGGTAAAATTCTACTTTAGCTAGAATTTCTACATAATAATAATAAAGAAATATTGAAGCTGTGTGTCCTTTACTATTATATTCAATGCTATAGCGTTGCCTCTCTTTTACTTTCAGAAATGCTCTGGTAAAAGACATAAAAGAAAATAAAAATTACAAATTATTGTCATAAAAAACAACGTAACCAGGATTCAAACCTGGAACATCCTTAATAATGTATGGCGCTCTACCATTTGAGCTACTACATCACACATGTATTTGTTTATGAATTGGTATATGATGAAATGAATCAATATCCGAAAAATCCTCCAGCTCCAAATTCATTTCATTTATAGTATTTTTATATTTTGAAAGGTGTTATATATATATATATATATATATATATATATATATATATAAGTTCCAGTACTAAAGTGATATTTGACATGCGAGAACTTTCCTTCCCTGTAAGATTATCAAAGCTGAATCTCCCTACACTTGTTTATAGGAGAAATAGAATGGATGCCATTTTACACCACAAGTTATTGAGGGCTAATAATCTCCCAGTACAATTCCATATTGTTGGTACTGACTCAAAGACTAGAGGTCATCACCTGAAACTTGTCAAACAGTCAACGATATCTAGAGTTGGCTCAATTCTTTTTATCATTCATTGTCAACAGTTGGAACAAACTAACTAATGAAACAATTGCTGCTGATTACATTGATGTTTCCAAACAAAGACAATAGTGTTCCTCCAGAGTTTAAACTCAATTTGGATGCTACTGAACATAAAATAGCACCTGGTCACTAATGAACTTTGTAATGAACTCAAGTCATCATTCTGAGTTCCACAAGAAAAAATCCTTAGATTGCTTCTCTTGCACTCAAATTAAATTTAAGGTAATTTAATTTAAGGTGGTAGTGAATCCTTTAAAGCAATGCAAGTAAATAGCCTCATCAATAATTTGGTGTCTTTCCCTATGACTTAATGGACAATTTTTACTAAACTGAACATTAGCAGTGTTGTTTACCCTTCTTCTAAAAAAAGTACAATAATGGCAAAATCCTTACTCCAATACATTCAGCAACTTTACATTTATTGTGTTTTCATGAGTTTCTTTCAGTTAAATTGCATGCCAATTCCCCTCCCAACCCCAATATACAGTCTTGACTAAATCCATTTGTTTCTATTTTTTTTTTCAACTATTAATGATTAAGAAGTACAAAAAATCATAGAAAAAAACAAAATCTCCAGCATTTGGATGAAACTAAGAGATACATCAAGGCAAAAGGGTAGAGTGGAATAAACTTCAGAAGGCAAAATTAGCAATTCAGAAGAGGGGATGGTACTTATTCTTTATATGCTACACACAAAAGAAGTCAAGTTTGGTTAATGCTAATGAAATGAAATACAATAGGATGAATATATAATAGTTTAGAAACAAATTTAGGCTATATATTTGCACAATGGGGGGGGATATAGCATATCGTATATTAAATAGGCCTAAGTAACCTAACGTAGGTACTCCCCCCCTAAGCCCCAAAAACAAATTGTTTAAATATTGTAAACATGATTAGAAACCTTGCTTTGCAATCAATTTAGATAACAAATACCTGTTTGACAAGTCTCCATGTCTGGTTTACTTGTACAGTCTATGGTGTTGTGTAGCATATAAAGCATAAGTCCCAAGGGGATATTCTGCCCCATTACCATACCAAGTAAATGCTTTCTCTTCCAAGAAATACATTTGTACACTCCCACCAATAGAATTAAGAAGTTTAATTGGGATGATGGATTTGTTTTAACTGTTAAGAAGACTTGCTTACAGTTGAGGACAATGGATTTCTAAATAGCTGATCAAACTTTTTGGAGAATCAAAGGGGTGAAAGGACTTGTTGCTAGTTCATGTACCATGCTACAGATTTTTGGAACTGGAACTCCTTTTTAAAGAAAAATTCTTGCAACAAAACTTCAAGATGAAGAGCCTAGCCTTTTAATACAAACCAAAATAATTGGGTAAATTTTTTGCAGTTTGTATTATTCACTTACTAATAAAGTAATTCATCCTATTTTATTCATTAGCATTAACCAAACTAGCACTATATAAAAGAGTCCATTTAAAATAGGAGTACTGCTTTTCTTTATACTCTTTCAAAATATAATAATCATTTTTGTGAGAAAATAATTTTACCCCTACCCCTATATGTACCACTTCAGGGTATATATTTGCACATTAGGGGGAGGGTGGGGGTAAAGTTTAAGTGTAGCTCTAATTTAAATTAGAAAAAAATGTACCACCCCCTCCCCCTAATGTGCAGATATATAGCTTGAATTGGTATGTATAGGGGTGGGGGTGAAATCCATTTCCAACAAAAATGATTATTATATTTGGAAATAGCATAAAAAAGGCATTGAGTGGTATGTTCACTTTATTTGTAAATGAATAATATGAACTACAAAAAAATTTCCAATATTTTAGACAGCCAAACTGTTAAACTCTTTTAAAACATTAATGATGTAGAGAAGAAAATAGAGGTACATAAAGCACCAAGAAAAATTTTTTTTTGTTATTCATATTATTGATTTACAAATCAAGTGAACATACCACTCAATGCCTTTTTTATGCTCTTTCCAAACACAATAATCATTTTTGTTGGAAATGAATTTTACCCCCACCCTTATATATACCAATTCAGGGTATATATTTGCACATTAGGGGGGTGGGGGAGAATTTTATTTCTGATGTAAATGAGAGATAAGTTTGAACTTTTGCCAACCCCCTAATGTGCAAATATAGGTAAATTTTTACCAAATCATATTATTGACTTACAAATAAAGTGAATATACTATCTGAAGCCTTTTTTATGCTGATTACCAATATAATAATCATTTTTGTCAAAAATAAATTTTAGCCCCCCCCCCTACATATGTCAATTCAGGATATGTATTTGTATATTTGGGGGGGGGGTGTAAAATTCAATTTCTGACAAAAATGATTAGTATATTTGTAATCAGCATACAAAAAGACATTAAACGGTATATTCACTTTAGTTGTTACTCAATAATATGATTTGGTAAAAATTTACCCAAATATATATTCTGAATTGGTATATATAGGGGTGGGGGTAAAATTCATTTCCAACAAAAATGATTATTTATTAGTATTTTCTTCTCAAATCAGTCAAGAGATACAAGGGGTGTCGGAATTACCCCGGAAAAACACGATTTTGGGGTAAATCTGACATGTGGGACTAGCCCCATAGCCTACAGGATAAATTCTGACATTACACTGATAAATCCTGGGCCGCATTTACCCCATGCATAGAAGTGGCTAATATTTTGCAATTCTAGCCTAGATATAAGTGTAATTGCCAACTATTTGTAATGTTAACATATATATATATATATATATATATATATATATATATATATATATATATATATATATATATATATATATATATATATATATATATATATATATATATATATATATATATATATATATATATATATATATATATATATATATATATATATATATATATATATATATATATATATATATATATATATATATATATATATATATATATATATATATATATATATATATATATATATATATAATATATATTAGTAATGAGGGTGGGTGCAATGCGAATGTTAAAAGTAGAATTTAGGTAGATTTCTTGGTGGCCCTATAATTTAGCTAGGATGAAAGTGAAAATATCATTTGATGCTTTTTTATGCTCTTTTCATTATTAATATAAAATACCTTTGGGGCCTCTTTAAGGGCCCAAGATGCAATTAGCCCTAGAAGCAATTCTTGAATTATCAAAGTTTCAAACTAAGAAATCTACCAAAATTTCTTATGTTTAAATCTGCCCTTTTGCTCTTCACTTTATATTGACTTACAAATAAAGGAAACATACAACTTTATTCCTTTTGGGCTATTATACTCTTTCCAAATATAATAATCATTTTTGTTGGAAATGAATTTTACCCCCATCCCTATATATACCAATTCAGGATATATATTTGGGTAAATTTTTACCAAATCATATTATTGAGTAACAACTAAAGTGAATATACCATTTAATGCCTTTTTGTATGCTGATTACAAATATAATAATCATTTTTGTCAGAAATTGAATTTTAGACCCCCCCCCCCAAATGTGCAAATACATATTAGTGACCAGGTGCTATTTTATGTTCAGTAGCATCCAAATTGAGTTTAAACTCTGGAGGAACACTCGGTATATTGTCTTTGTTTGGAAACATCAACATAATCAGCAGAAATTGTTTCATTAGTTAGTTTGTTCCAACTGTTGACAATGAATGATAAAAAGAATTGAGAGCCAACTCTAGATATTGTTGACAAGTTTCAGGTGATGACCTCTAGTCTTTGAGTCAGTACCAACAGTATGGAATAGTACTGGGAGATTATTAGCCCTCAATAACTTGTGGTGTAAAATGGCATCCCCTCTATTTCTCCTGTAAACAAGTGTAGGGAGATTGAGCTTTGATAGTCTTACAGGGTAGGAAAGCTCCTGCATGCCAGATATTACTTTAGTGGCATGTCTCTGCACATCTTCAAGAACTTATATAGCTTTTATAGAATATGGGGAGGCATCACATGTTCCAACTTCAAGCTTAGGATGCACAAGTCCCTTAGATAGAAGATTGATGACTTTAGAGGAACAAGTGGAAATAGTTCTCTTAATCAGTCCCATGGTTGAACAAGCCCCAGCTGAAGACCTCCTAGCAGGAGTGCTGAATTTTAGTTCATTGTCAATAGTGACACTCAGATCCTGCTCATTATTTACAAAGGAAAGTGGGTGGCCTAGGAGAAAATAAGAGCAACAAGGATTCAGTTTGCCAAAGTGAATGATATGGCACTTGGCAATATTGAATTCAAGAAGCCAGGCCTCAGCCCATTGACCCAGCAGTTGAAGATTATTTTTTTGCAGGGCGTGATCTTTATAGGACAAAGCTGGTTCAAGAACCTTCAGCTTGTCTGCATAAAGAGTTGATTTACTGCTGGTAATGAAAGGAGCATCAATAATGAAAATACTAAGTAGTGTAGGACCCAAAACACTTCCCTGAGGAACTCCACTCAGAACATGCATAGAGGCATTCAGATCACAAATAAAGAAAATCAAGGATCTAGAGCAGGAATTTCTCTTCAAGCTTGACTGCACATGCTTTAATTGCAAATTGCTTGTGACACATTTTGTCAAAAGCTTTAGAAAAGTCAAGCAGAATCATGTCAGCAGGTACCCACATACCAAGCAACTTGGTAATGTGATCATAAGATTCAAGGAGATTGGTGTCCGCAGATCATCCTGATAGTCCCCGAAGCCGTGCCACGCCGACATGATGGCAGGGAATGTGTGATTTAGTATTGGCGGCAGGCGCGGCGAATTTTTTTGGTGGCGCGCCGCCGATTTCTGACTGGTGGCGCACCACGGCGTGCCGATTTTTCTGATTAAAAATATGAATAAAAATCCCACTTCACCAAGCACGTTCAATCTCAACTTGATTTTAATAAGGATTTTTAAATGGTTGGCTAAAAACTTACAAGAATAATATGACAAAACAGGAATTTGTTGGGTCATGTGGAAAGTGTTTATGTTTACTGTTTATCAAACCAACTAGAGTTCTCATTTTTACCCACTAGGCCAAGAGAAACCTATGTTGTGTTTATGTTTAACATTGCATTGTTTCTATTAAATCCCATGTTTTGTCATTTTCTTCTTGTTAATGATTTGGGCTAATGTGTGTATAGCTTTCAAAGTTTGAAGTTCAAACATCTCCTGTTCATCAAATACATAAAAAGGAAGTGAAAAAAACAAAACAAATAACAACATAAAAAAAACACTGTATACAAGTCAGATACCATGGCTTAACAACACCAGAAATTTTAAATCAGCACTTACAATTGATATAGCAAAAGTGAGTTTGTTCACTCTGCCTGGAGCCATTGATCTTTTTGCAGTCACTATTTGTCCTGTTGTGCTAAAAAGCCGTTTAGCTGGGGCACTTGTGGCCAGTACAGCCAGAACTTGACGAGTGTAAGCTGCCACTCGCAGGATCTGATACTAGCATTGGACCTTGGGGTCCCACAGAATGGTGCAAATGGGCTTCTTCTTTGTATCTGCTGAAATAAGTTGTTTTTATAAGGGAGAACTAACCTGCACCTTTACCATAGGGCTCCTGCGCCCTACACTACAGGGGGAACTAAACTGCACCTTTACCCTCTTTTCTTATCTACACAGAAAAGCCCTCCAAAATTATTTTCTAAAAGAAGTGATCAAGTTATGAAGTTTCAAGACAAAGCTAAAGGCTGCTTCAACTTCAGTGTGCTCTACTCACTCTGCCAAAAAAATGTGATTCATCTCTATAGATATATTTCTATACTAGGTCTAGCTCTTTTCCAGATTTATTAAAAAAAACTTTTTCCACAAAATAAGTTTTTCAAAGAAAAGTAAAGAACTCCATTAAACAAAAAATGAGCAAAAATAAAATAATCTACCAGGCAGGAAACTACCGCAAATCAGCATCAATAAATAAATGAAACCTAAAACGAACAGAAATTACAATAAATAACTGAGTCAAACTCAAAACGAGCAGAAATTAACATAAGTTCAGCTCAAAACTCCTATGCCTTCCCAAGGCCAGAACATAAGCTGCACTTTACTGAAAAAAATATCAATGTTTTTTAAATTTATAACTTTAATAAATCAAATAATATTAACATTTTGATTACTAAATATCATTACATGTATATTAAACTGACAATGCACATTCATTTGTATTTTTTTTCAGTAAAGTGCAAAATATGTTCTGGCCTTGGGAAGGCATAGGGGTTGGGGTTTTGAGCCCAACTTATGTTAATTTCTGCTCGTTTTGAGTTTGACTGGGTTATTTATTGTGATTTCTGTTCGTTTTGGGTTTCATTTATCTATTGATGCTGATTTGTGGTAGTTTCACGCTTGGTAGATAATTTGTTTTAAGTTCTGTTTGTCTTATATTGACTTCGTCTTTTCAGGGAAAAACAAAATAATACTTCAAATCTTTACGTTTTTTAAGAATTTGTGGTTGGGCCTCTTATTTGTATGCTGGAAAAAAATTTCAGCAATTTTTAACAACATAGACCTGGACACAAATAGTAGTGTTTAATCTAGTTTCATACCTCCTCTAGTTGACCTGAAATGGAAAACTTGATACCCTTTGCAAAAAGACTGTTTACTTTGTCTAATAACTGTGATACACTTACGCTATTTTGATTTGGTTGAATTTTAAGAGCAGAAGTAGCCCCGAAAGTTTGAACATAATACCTTCAGTTGTTCTTGGGATGCTGTTGAGATGCCTTATTGGGAATTAAGCATTAACACAGTGCATTTTGATTTAATCTTAAGGCAACATTTACTTTTTAAACATAAAGGCAAATGGGAGGGTGGGCGTGGGAGAGGGATTAGTTTCCCTCCATTTACTTTTGACTATTAAAAAGGGCATCAGCCCTTTCTATTTTTAATCGAATGAGTCTTTTTTGAAGTTCCTACGACAACTCCTTTGATACAAAGCGCCCTGGTCTAAACAACAACAAAATGATACATTATGCCCACATCGATCTTCACTATAAAAATGTCAAGCCTTCCAATCACTTTCGATTATTAAAAAGGGCACTAGACCTTTCGATTTCCAATCAAATGATCGCTTTTTTGAGTTTCTACAACAACATTTTGTATAAACACCTTATATGCCCCCAGGGCATAAATAACAACCCTTACCCTAAGAACTATGAGGGTGGTTGTCTTCCTCTTATACATAATTTCCAGAACTTCCAACTGCGTTAAACAAAATGGCTATCTCAAAATTTTGATTGAATGTGTTTAGGAAAATGGTTGGCGTGGAAGGGGTGTTAGTTGCCTTCCAATCACTTTCGACTATTAAAAGGGGCACAAGCAACTCCAATTTCCAATTTAATAAGGCCTTTTCGAAGTTTCTATGATAACTTCTTCGATACGAAGTGCCCTGGTCTAAAGGAGAAAAATAATAAATAATACATTGTGCCAACATCGTTCTTATATACCCCCAGGACATAACTTAAAACCCTTGGCCTAAGGGTTGTGGGGGAGTAACCTCCTCAAAAACATATTATATCTTAGGAATTCACTTACTCTGAACAAAATGGCTATCTTAAAATTTTGATTGGATGTGTTTGGGGAAATGGTGGGCGTGGGAGGGGTGTTAGCTGCCTTTCAGTTGGTTTCGACTATTAAAAAGGGCACTAGCTATTCCAATTTCCAATCGAATGAGCCCTTCTCGAAGTTTCTGCAACAACTCCTTTGATACGAATTGCCCTGGTATGGAAAAAAAATAATAATACAGTGTGCCAACATTGTTCTTTACCTAGGCAGTGCGATTGCGCTGCCTATGATAACATACTGAATTGCCTAATGCCCTTTTACCTACCGCTTTTCATCCAAAAAATCAGAAAGAAAAATCAACAGAATTTTAAAGTGGAAGGTAGAATTCTTCTTCTAATTCACAGCAGGTGGGCTATTCAGTTGGTACTATTTAGCCCTCTTCTTTTTGCTTCACTCTGTGGGCTACAGAGCTACTGTCTTGGTTGTCTCTTATTTATTAGATATTCTCTGATATCTTTCAGTAGATCTTTTGACTCAAGGAGTTCAAATATAAGATGATAGATATCGATTTCTGTGCTCTGTGTGCAGGTATAGTTGGCTAGGCTCTTGGCTGATAGTGAGATTTTGTGGTGTTTGATTTTGTGGTGTTTGTTCACTCTGCCTGGATCCATTGATCTTTTTGCAGTCACTTTTTGTCCTGTTGTGCTAAAAAGCCGTTTACCTGGGGCACTTGTGGCTAGTACAGCCAGAACTTGACGAGTGTAAGCTGCCACTCGCAGGATCTGATGCTAGCATTGGACCTTGGGGTCCCACAGAATGGTGCAAATGGGATTCTTCTTTGTATCTGCTGAAATAAGTTGTTTTTATAAGGGAGAACTAACCTGCACCTTTACCATAGGGCACCTGCGCCCTACACTACAGGGGGAACTAAACTGCACCTTTACCCTCTTTTCTTATCAACACAGAATAGCCCTCCAAAATTATTTTCTAAAAGAAGTGATCAAGTTATGAAGTTTCAAGACAAAGCTAAAGGCTGCTTCAACTTCAGTGTGCTCTACTCACTCTGCAAAAAAAAATGTGATTCATCTCTATAGATATATTTCTATACTAGGTCTAGCTCTTTTCCAGATTAATTAAAAAAAACTTTTTCCACAAATTAAGTTTTTCAAAGAAAAGTAAAGAACTCCATTAAACAAAAAATGAGCAAAAATAAAATAATCTACCAGGTAGGAAACTACCTCAAATCAGCATCAATAAATAAATGAAACGTAAAACGAACAGGAATTACAATAAATAACTGAGTCAAACTCAAAACGAGCAGAAATTAACATAAGTTCAGCTCTAAACTCCTGTGCCTTCCCAAGGCCAGAACATAAGCTGCACTTTACTGAAAAAAATATCAATGTTTTTTAAATTTACAACTTTAATAAATCAAATAATATTAACATTTTGATTACTAAATATCGTTACATGTATATTAAACTGACAATGCACATTCATTTATATTTTTTCCAGGAATACAGCAAATTATGTTCTAGCCTTGAGACGGCATCGGGGTCTTGAGCCAAACTAAAGTTAATTTATGCTCATTTTAAGTTTGACTCGGTGATTCATTGTAATTTCTGTTCGTTTTGTGTTTCATTTATCTATTGATGCTGATTTGTGGTAGTTTCACGCTTGGTAGATAATTTGATTTAATTTCTGTTTGTCTTATATTGACTTAGTCTTTTCAGGGAAAAACAAAATAATACTTCAAATCTTTACGTTTTTTAAGAATTTGTGGTTGGGCCTCTTATTTGTATGCTGGAAAAAAATTTCAGCAATTTTTAACAACATAGACCTGGACACAAGTAATCTGGACTCAAATAGTAGTGTTTAATCTAGTTTCATACCTCCTCTAGTTGACCTGTAATGGAAAACTTGATACCCTTTGCAAAAAATCTGTTTACTTTGTTTGATAGCTTGGATACACTTACGCTATTTTGATTTGGTTGAATTTTAAGAGCAGAAGTAGCCCCGAAAGTTTGAACATAATACCCTCAGTTGTTCTTGGGATACTGCTGAGATGCCTTATTGGGAATTAGCATTAACACAGTGCATTTTGAATCAATCTTATGGCAGCATTTACTTTTTAAACATAATGAAAAATGGGAGGGTGGGCATGGGAGGGGGATTAGTTTCCCTCCATTTACTTTTGACTATTAAAAAGGGCATCAGCCCTTTCTATTTTTAATCGAATGAGTTTTTTTTGAAGTTCCTACGACAACTCCTTTGATACAAAGTGCCCTGGTCTAAACAACAACAAAATGATACATTATGCCCACATCGATCTTTACTATAAAAATGTCAAGCCTTCCAATCACTTTCGATTATTAAAAAGGGCACTAGACCTTTCGATTTCCAATCAAATGATCGCTTTTTTGAGTTTCTACAACAACATTTTCTATAAACACCTTGTATGCCCCCAGGGCATAAATTACAACCCTTACCCTAAGAACTATGAGGGTGGTTGTCATCCTCTAAGACCTAATTTCCAGAACTTCCAACTGCGTTAAACAAAATGGCTATCTCAAAATTTTGATTGGATGTGTTTTGGGAAATGGTGGGCGTGGAAGGGGTGTTAGTTGCCTTCCAATCACTTTCGACTATTAAAAGGGGCACAAGCAACTCCAATTTCCAATTTAATAAGGCCTTTTCGAAGTTTCTATGATAACTTCTTCGATACGAAGTGCCCTGGTCTAAAGGAGAAAAATAATAAATAATACATTGTGCCAACATCGTTCTTATATACCCCCAGGGCATAACTTAAAACCCTTGGCCTAAGGGTTGTGGGGGAGTAACCTCCTCAAAAACATATCTTCTCTTTGGAATTCAGTTACTCTGAACAAAATGGCTATCTTAAAATTTTGATTGGATGTGTTTGGGGAAATGGTGGGCGTGGGAGGGGTGTTAGCTGCCTTCCAGTCAGTTTCGACTATTAAAAAGGGCACTAGCTGTTCCATTTTCCAATCGAATGGGCCCTTTTTGAAGTTTCTGCAACAACTCCTTTGATACGAATTGCCCTGGTATGGAAAAAAAAATAATAATACAGTGTGCCAACATTGTTCTTTACCTAGGCAGTGCGATTGCGCTGCCTATGATAACATACTGAGTTGCCTAATGCTCTTTTACCTACCTCTTTTCATCCAAAAAATCAGAAAGAAAAATGAACAGAATTTTAAAGTGGAAGGTAGAATTCTTCTTCTTCTAATTCACAGCAGGCGGGCTATTCAGTTGGTACTATTTAGCCCTCTTCTTTTTGCTTCACTCTGTGGGCTACAGAGCTACTGTCTTGGTTGTCTCTTATTTATTAGATATTCTCAGATATCTTTCAGTAAATCTTTTGACTCAAGGAGTTCAAATATAAGATGATAGATATCGATTTCTGTGCTCTGTGTGCAGGTATAGTTGGCTAGGCTCTTGGCTGATAGTGAGATTTTGTGGTGTTTGAAGCATTTTAACAGTTTACAAAACAAGGTATGTTGTGCAGACGTCAGCATATTACATTCAAATAGGCAATGGTCAATTGTTTCATTATTCATTTTACAATGCCTGCAAAGAGGGGACAGGGGAATTGAACCACTTGAATTAGAAAGCTTATATGAGAATGCAAGGAAATTTAGTCCATTTGTTCCCGAACGAATTCTATGATAAATTTTAGAAAGATGCTTATTGGGAAAGGGGGAAAGGGTAGGATTAATCTTATTAAAATTAATATCTGATAGCCTCCAGCTGGTCAATATTTATAGCAAATTTTGCTGTTTCATCAACCTGATGATTACCACTTATGCCAGAGTGGCTAGGAATGTACTGAAAATAAGTTTTTATGCCACTTGAAGCAAGATTATCAATAATACTGAGACAATGATAAGTGTCAATGTCCAGCTTATATTGAGGAGCTGAGGCCAGCAACTCAAGGCTTGATAGAGAGTCAGAATAGATGATAATATTGTTCGAATTTGCAATCAAAGGTTGGTTTTGCTTAAGGTGTTCTAATGCCATGATTATGGCATTTAACTCAGCAGACATTATAGATAAATTATTAAATAATCTCTCGCCCATTGTAATTTTCAGGTGAGGGAAGGAAAACACCACTTGCAACCTTCTCATTCATTTTTGACCCATCAACAAATATTTGGAAGTGATTTTTATAGGTAATTGTATTAAGTTCTGCAAATTTTTTCTGGACAAAAGCAATTGGGGTTAAATCTTTATTCCATTTTGAAAATTCATTATTTATTATGGGAAATGACCAATTCCATGGAGGGGATTGGGAGAAAGTAGGTGCAATAGACTTTGCTGGTACAGGGAACTTCTTTTGAATATTGGCATACTCATCTGCAATACCTCTATACATGGCTGGATTTCTTAACCAATTATGTAATGTGTGTGAGCTATTTGATTCAATTTTTGTAAGATGTTTTGTCAAGAGAAAGCTATATCTCTCCCTTATTGTTGTTAATCCACTCTCCATAAGCAGAAACTTGGTGCTTGTGGGTTTCCTAAGACCAAATATGAGATGCATTATATCATTTTGTGTTGTTTCAAGTTTATGCATCTGGGTCTTTGCACATGACCATAAACAATGAGACCATAGTCAATATGGGGTCTTATATGTGACTTGTAAAACCGGGGTAAATTTTTCCCCTTGCAACCCCGGGATGTGGAAATAAGTCTTTTTAGTATATTTGCTTTTCTATAGCATTTTTTGTAGTGTTTGAAATGTGGTGGTAAAAAATTAGTTTTTGGTCAAGCATGAGACCTAGGTAATTAATATAATTATCTTCTGGAATAGTTGTTTTATTTAGAGTTAGTTTTGCATTAACATGGTTTCTCTTCCGGTGAAATTGGATTATTTTTGACTTGGTGGGTGCAATGGGTAAATCTGAATGTTGAGAGAATTTTTCAAACTGGAAAAGTGACTTTTGCTGATTTGACTGTGCTATCTGAAAGGTGTTGCCAGATGACCATAGCACCAGATCATCAGCATATTGTAGATTCGTGTGGGGTAGGTTCATGTCCCAGAGATATAGGGCAAATAGGAGGACTGCTCCCTGAGGTAGGCCTTTGGATATTGTCTTTTGAGATGAAGAGGCTGAACCAACACAAACAATGAAACTTAGCACTTCTATGAAGGATTTAACAAAAAGATACTAGCTTAGGGGGTACTCCAAGGTTTGCAAGTTTATTTAAAAGGATTTGGTGGTTCACATTGTCATATGCCCCTTCAAAATCTAGGAAAGCTGCCACTAGGATTTTATTTTTTGAGAAAGATTCATTTATTGCATTTGTTAGCAAAATGAAAGCATCTGTTGAGGAGTGGTATTTCCTGAATCCAGTTTGAGTGTGTTGGATCATATTATTTTTTTCAACAAACCAGAGGAGTCTGTGATAAATCATTTTCTCCATTATCTTCCCCATCACAGGTGTAATCATTATGGGCCTATAAGACTCAGGGTTATCTTTTGGTTTATTTTTCTTTAGGATTTGTAGGAGGGACGAACATTTACATATATTGTGGAACCTAGAAGACGCCCAATCGTTATTATAAAAATTTATCAGTTATTGTTTGTATTAATTTGTGAGATTCTTTATCCATGTAGGGTGTATATTTTCATAGCTGCTGCTAGTTTTGGTCCTAATATGATGTATTGCATTATTCAATTCCTGGATTGAAAATGGGTTTGTTATGTACTCGGATCCTGGGCGTGGTTGGTAACTTGGGTTCATTAGGAATTGTGGACAGTTTGCTTTGATTATTTGATGTTAGCTTATTAACAAAAAGAGTTGCAAATAGGTTAGCCTTTTCATTATCATTGTCATAATGGGTATTATTATTTATAAGCTTATACAGGAGTGGGCTGGGGGATGTCTTTTTCCCACAGATGTGGCTTATGACTTTATGTATAATTGGCTCATGCGTTTCTCTGGAGAGATTCTTTGCAAAATTATTCCAGTATTTATATTTAGCATCTATTAGTCCTTTTTAGATTAGATTCTGCTTGTAATTTTTTTGAATATGTAGTAGGTGATGGTTTTTTTATGAATTCTGTCCTAGCTGCCTTTTTTATCCTCCATTTATTTAGGCACTCATTTGTCCACCATGCTTTAGGAATTTGTTTAGGGAATGTTTTCTTAGGTGTTGTCCTGGGGATAGCATGATTAGCTGTATTTATTAGTAAAGATGTCAAGGCTTCAGCATGTGTGTCAACTGTTGTGTTAGAAATGCATGAACTTTGGGTGAAACTTGTAATTTCATCATTTAGCTTATTTTGGAACATAGACCAATTTGCTTTAGTGTTGATATATTTGGAGGTATGAGATGAAGTTTCAGCGGGTTCATTTAGGGAGCAAACTATAGCAATGTGGTCTGTACATAGACTATCAATTTTATTTATGTAAATTTTGTTCAAAAAATTTAATGGCACAATTTGTAGGTCAATTGTGGAGAATTTGCCACTTTTGGGGTTGAAATAAGTATTCAGGTTTAGAGGGGTAGCAACAGCTAATTCATTATTATTTGAAGTCATATGCTCAATAAATTTACCAGCTTTATTTGCTGGTTTTTTCCCCCACAAAAGGCTTTGGGCATTGAAATCACCACAAATAATGATATTATTTAACATATTAGAATTAGTTATATAATTAAAGAAATCCTTGGCATCTGTAGTTTAACCATCAGGGTTATAAAAGCTTATTATGTAGGTTTTTAAATTATTCAGCCAAATACTGATACCAATTACATCAACATCATTTTCAAAATCTGGAAAATTGATGCCACAAAATTTTATATTATTATTGACTAATAAAGCTACCCCACCTCCTTTTCTCTCTGAAGATCTATCCTTTCTCAGGATAGTATATCCCAGAGACTTAATTTTTTGATTTTGGGTTAAATGAGTTTCCTGGAGGCAAGCAATATTAATCGAATTATTATTCATAAATGATATTAGTTCATTTAGCTTATTTTCTGTGAGTGATCTTACATTCCATTGGAGTATTGATAAATGTTGTATTGTTGATTTCTTCTTCATATGACTGTGTATCAATGTTCAGCTTTCTTAAAAGTAAAGCAAGATCTTTTTTTGCTTGAATGAGCATATCATCTGGGATGTAGATTTTTGCTAATTCTGCAATAATTTTTGTTTTCTGTAGTTGATGTATGTTCATGGCCTGAACTGCATTACAGTTTAGAATGAATAAGCATATATTTGGGGATTGCATTTTTGGTTGTGCATCCTGTTTTTTGGTTAAGGGATTGATTCCTGGTTGTGTTTCTGGTTTGTTTCTTCTTGGGAGGGAGGGCCAGGTTGACTTCATCTCACCGGACAAGGAGGCTGGTTGGCTTGGTGATTCCTTCTGAGCGGGATTTGCGCTAGGGGGCATAGAAGAGGGTGTTTTATATGGGGTGCTTGATGCATTGGGAGCATTGGCCGGGGGGGGTTTGGTTGGTGTCATTACAGGCTTTATTTGGTATCGTTGGGCAGCATTTGCTTCTATTGCTGCAAAGGGGTATGGGATGGCCTTTTCTGTTGATATTTGGATTGTTAGATCTCTTTTCTTGTATGCAGGGCATAATGATTTATTTGTAGATTCATGTGGACCTTTGCAATTGATGCATGGAGGATGAGTGTTGTTTCAAGTTGTCAGCTCTTTAGGATGTAAAAATTTACAATTACTACACTCTCGGAGAATTTCATTACATTTGTTTGTTGTTTGTCCCAGTTTGAAACACTTCTGACACTGGATAGACTTAGGTTTGTATTCCTTGTGTGGTTTGATTTGCCCTAATAGGAATAATTTTTCTGGGATATCAATTTTATCCTTCAGTGTGAATAAGAAGGATCTACTAGTTTTTAGGCCATTAGAGTTAGGTTTTCCAAGTTGGATAACATCCTCAACTGGGATTGTGTTTCCAGCCCTATCTGAGAGCCCTTCTTTTAACTCCTGAGTAGATATCTCTGGGGGAACATTATAAACTACTATTTTTGTTGGTGATTGTTTTGGGTTCCAATTAGATGCAATAATTGGGGTATTCAGAAGGGATTTTAGATTAATTATTGTATCTGCTGATTTCTGATCTTCTACAGCTATTAGTAGAGATCCATCACGGTTAATATTAAGAGAGAACATTGATTTTAGCAATTTAAAAATTGCAACTCTTATTGCATTGATAATTTTTATTTCAAAGGGGTTAGTGGAATTAATGTTAAGTTCATTTCCTAAGTCTTTGTAGGGCAGATCTAGGGAAGGGAGAGGGGAAATGCTTTAGATTGAGAAGATTTTTTTTCCTTTTTTTAAGGCTTTTAGAGAGGATCTCTTGATATCAATTAATATCGTCATTTATTGTTACATTAGCCCCTACACTTATCATTGTCCTATTCTCCAAATTGGAGCTATCATTAGAACTTTCAGATAATGTGCTTGACCAGCCATGATGGGTATCTTTCACTATGACACTTTCAGTGGAATTTGATTTGGGATCTGGGGGGACTTCTAAACATTGCCTATTGGAAAAAGCTTTAAACACAAAATTAAAACTAAAAAAAGAAGGGAAAAATAGAATGATATCAAACCGTCTGCACTATACTATGGGGAGGATAAACACCACAGTATAGCCCTGAGGATGAGTTGAGCAGGATTGGTTTGGTACAACTGCTGATTAGAAGCGATAATATACACAAGAAAATATATTTTAATTTTCTTATAAGGTTGCTGTTGTGCTGTTGCCTGTAGATTTTTTGTTTCAAGAAAAATTTCTTCTTCTTCTTCCTACGAACCGATATGCATGGCGAGCCCAAGATGACAGTATTTATCTTAAAGAAACAGATTAGCCGGGATGACGGTGAAGCCCGGAGGTCGATATCGATAAGCAAAAAAAAGAGAGAAAAAACGGCGGTGTATTAGTGACGCCACCGCCGATAGAATCAAGGGTGGCGTCAGCGCGCTGATGCAAGCTGGGCGGCGCGCCGCTGATTTTTCGGCGCGGCTTCGGGGTCTACTTCCTGAACAAAAGCCATGTTGTGAACTGTGTAAAATATTATTTCTTTCAAGGTGTCTAATAACTGCAGAATTGATTATTCTTTCAAGAACCTTAACAACTGCTGATGTCATGCTAATGGTCAATAATTTTCTGCAAGGTCCTTTCTACCTTTTTTAAATATAGGAATGATATGCGCAGTTTTCCAATCTAGAGTTAGTCTGGAAAGATTTGATGATAACTTGAACAGCAAGGAAAGATGTTTACACAAAACAGTACAATATCCATGTATGATACGTGGGTGAATGCCATCTGGACCAGCAAATTTATTCAGTTTGAGGGATGTAAGTTCCTTTAGGACTAATGTATTAGTGATCGGAATTAATTTCATCTTATGTGATACATCATATAAAGGAGGTATGAGATGAACAAAAGTGGAATTGGAGGAAAAAAACAGATGAGAAATTTTGATTGAAAATTTCAACTTTCAGCTCAGGATCAGCAACTGATTGACTGTTGTGCAGAATATCTGGGACTCTGTGTCAGCTGCTACATTTTTGAGTGGCAAAACGTGAGAAAGATTTAGGTTATCCTTAACTTCCCCAAAACTTCTCTTCAACTCTTCTATTTGGTTGGTTGTCTGATTACAAAAAGGTTTGAAGACTTGATAATTTTTTGTGGTCTTATTTTTCTATAGTAATCCCATGCTTGATGTTTTTTGTTGATTAGCTTGCTTACTTAGGTAGTTAAAAAAGGTAAACTTGTTGCCTGTTTTGCTGGATAAATTCTGGTACAAGACTTTTCAACATGCAGAATTTCTGTTTTTACATTTGACCAACTATCATCAGTAATAAGCTTTTTCCAGTTGACACTGGCAAGTTTTTCAGAGACTATTTTGTAGTTTACATATTTTTGTTGCTTAGAAGAAGGTTGTTTGGTAGGCAGACATAAATCCGAAATAATAAGTACATGGTCTCTATAGGCTATTCCATTCAGGGGAGGTTATTACATTCTTAATAAGAAGGTCAGGGCTATGGAGAATAACCAGATCAAGAGTGATGGAGACGACCTTCCCTAAAACGAGTTGGTTGTGAGATTGTTTGACAGAGGGAATTAGGCTATCAAAGAGGGCAGACAAAAAGGAGAATCTGTTACAAAAACCAGATTCGTTAATCCATTGAATTTCAGGAAGGTTAAAGTCCCCCAGAAGGACAAGATCATAGCTGGCAAAATTGGACAACACAGGAGATAACATGACAGCCAAATTTGATCCAGAGTCCAAAACACAGGGAGCACTGGGGCCTCTATAAACAACACCCAATACAATTGAAATTGTTTGATTATGTATTTTTATCCAAACAGACTCAATTCCATCAGTAGTCAGAAAATTAAATTGAATAAGACTGATTGTTAGTCCATCTCTTATATATAAGCATGCTCCTCTGTGGCAAAGTGAGGAATTCAGATTAGAAAAGAGTTGGTAACCATTGATTTTGATTTCATCAGGAGATATGACTGGCAATGTGTTTTTTTTTTGGCGAAACTTCTGTAATTGCTGCAGCGTCCACTTCTTCTAATATCATACAATAGGAAAGCTTATTAGGGAGGCTATCAACATTGGAACTAAGGAACCTCATTCCTTGTGAGGTAGGAATCTGAGAGGATGCAGGACTAGAGTAAAAAGGAACCAATGAACTGGTGAAGCTGTTGAACACAGCACTATGAAACAACAAAGACGAAACAGCAGGTGAGCTAGTTGTTGCAGAAAAAGCAAGAGAAATGTCAGCATCAGACAGGGAAACATTATTATGATTACTACTAGACAGTTGAGAGACAAAAGTTGGTGATGTGAGTCTATTAACACTTAAACAATTAACAGATGTAGAATGAGGCACAGACACTAGTGGGACATTAGATTGGTTGGGGATTGCTCCAACTGGCAAGTTTTTTTTTTTTTAATGATGGCACCCTTACAAATTATCAAATCTGCCTCTACATTAGCTTTCCTGCATTTCAACTCCTCAACTAGAGCTCTGTGCTTTATTCAATCTTCCTTTGGACTATTACCATAGAAACTGATTGATCCTTTTGTTTCGAAGAATATCTGAATTGTTTGCTTTCTAAATTCAGTTGATGGTGACACAGAGAAAAGGAGAGGAGAGGTGGCTACCAGAGGGTTGATGGCTATTTGAAAGTCTTTACTTTGGCTGGAGGGGGGCACCAATGTCAACTCCATAAGTGTGTAACAGATAATTATACAGGAAAACTGCATCACCAGTATGGGTGGGGATTCCATATTGAACAATATTCAAACATTTTTCGAAATGCTGGTGCTCTGAACATGCTATCTGACAAACATCAATTTTAGTTAGTTGGGCTACAGGAACTTGAGACAATTGAGAAGACACTGTAGAAGCCACTAGGTCCTGAACAGATGAAACAGAGCATACTGAGTGTAGTGAATTTTCAATGTGTGATACCCTATAGGCAATATAACTAATCTGAGCAGAACTGTCAGATTTAATGTCAGTTCTCAGTTGGGAAAGTGTTTGCGTCAACTGACTAGTAGTGGGAAACCCCATCTTCAGGTCTTCCCTGAAATATTTCAAGGAATGATCCATAACAGAAGCTAGCTTTGCTATCATAGCCTGCTTACTAAAGGGGGAAGGGAGGGTTAACTTTGCAGGCTTGACATATCCAGGAACAAGTAAGTGATTGTATCATCTTGCTTAATAATTTATATTCTCCAGAAGACAGGTCTAGACAATCTCTACATATCCACTTCTCACAAATGTCACCCTCTATGGCAGAGGACCCCTCATCCAATTCTGTAGAACAACCAGCACGCCTATCATGGCCTGTAACTGGGCTTATGCGTTTTTGCTTAGCCTTGCTGGAGATAATATATTCAACTAAATCAGGAAATGAAACTAAAGTCCTGGGTATGGGTTAGGCTACTACCTGAAAAAATTCCTCCTAAAATCTACAAAATCCAACAAAAAATACTTCTCTGCAACAGCTTCTCAGGCTGTCACTAAATTACAAACTGGAATTAAGGCAAATGCTACTTAAGAGCTAAGGCAGGCCATTGGCTCACTGCCTTTATAAAATGAAACGAAAAAAATTTACAAGTCAAAATATTGAATTGTAAGTAGGTCACAGGATCATATAGATGATATTTGTAGAAGTCATTGAAATATCACCAGTTGTGTTGCTTCTGCACTTGAGAATCCTGTTCCTTGTGAGCAACTATTGTTGCTTGAGACTAATAATATCAGTACAGATAAATTGCCCTACATTTCAAGCAATTAAGTGGTTATCGGACAGTTTGCCATGAAATAATTTGGTCACATTTTTTTGCCATAAATTTTCTGTCATTACCAAGATTGTTATAGGACAAATTGTCATAATTTTTTGTGCCATCACACAAACTGTCATTTTTTGTCATCAACTAAACTCTATTGTTTCTTCTTGTCATTGGAAAAGTCTCATTTTTTTATTTCTTATTGAACAAAGCACCAATGTTTTTATCTGTCATCAGGGAAGATGTCATGTTTTGCTGCATGTGAATCTCTTAGAAAAATATATTGATTAGAAACTATTCTTCAAAGAGTACAATACAAAAACACACATGCTATCAAGCAGCCATTAAAGAGATGCATCGAATTTGCTTATTTAGCACGAGTTCTTCATGTTGTGCAGTATGGTAGTTGTGCTGTATCAACTTCACAGCTTTTCTCACCTTCAACACTTATGGCAATACAAATGGAAAGGATATGCGTTACGAAAAATTCTGCAAGTGTACCCTCTTCTAATATTTTTTTTTTTCATGGTATTAGTCCAAAGGGAGGAATTTAAATATTTTGCCAATATGTGTGACTACACAATTGCAAGGTAGTATTAGGGTATTTCAAAATGGGATCCCATCCACCCTTGTGTTTAGGAGTCATCTTTATCACAAACAATTGAAGAAAAAATGCAAAAAAAGAAGAAATTGTTAATGTTAAACTAGAAAAGATCTAGTTCCTCATCAATTTTGAAGGAATTGGTTGTTTGAAGCGTAAAAATTTAAAATGTCAGATCACCTGAACATGATTACTGACTTTTTTACCATTGTTCAAGGGTACCGGTTTCTCTATGACCCTGGTGATATTCAGTATAAAAAGACAAAATGGAATGTTTGCTGCAAGCTTTTTCAAAATGTTGCCCTGGAATTTCACCCAATCTCTCCCCTTTCCACCTCTGAGCCATTCGGCTTTGGCCAACGATTCCATAGCTTGAACACCTTATAAGCAAGTCAGATTGGTCCACAGCCAAGCAGAAAAAGTAGTCTAGAGCAGTATTAGCCTCCGCTTTGGCTTTAACTGCTTGCCATAGGATGCTAAAGCAAAAACTCTGCATTAAGCCTAGGTAAAAGGTTTCTGGAAACACCTTTTTGGCAAATCTGTCATCCAAAGAAGTACTTGAAGGTATGTAAAAATACCACTAATGGCCCTCTATTCAATGACAGAAAAAAACAATGATTCTTTGCCCATTGACAAGTTAAAACAATGTCACTAGGCTATTTCAAATGGAAGATTAATCAATAGTTACGGTTTTGCTTACCTTCTGGCCTTAGTATTAGCTCAGGGGAGCTGTACTTAAAAAGGTATCATTGTTGTATTTTTTTTATCTTTAAGTCCTTGGATATTAGCCCTTGAAATACCTAGGAAATCCATCTTGTAAGTAACTCGTCAGTTTAAAGACCCAGGGAGGGATCTAGACCTGTCAGCACCTAGGGAATGAATGACATTTAGTCCCCCCCAAGTCAACAGAACCACTGTAGAAATCAGCTTATGGTTATTTTAATTCTTTAAAGAATCTATTTATTTAGTTGTTTTACTATCATTTATATATTATTTTTTTTACATAAACCCTATATGTACAATAACTTCTACCACCACCGCTAAAAACTCACCACAGCACCAAGGTACCTGAGTCCAACACAGTTATGCACGCTCCTCTTCCATCCCAATCTATTCAAAGGCTCCATCTGTACACCCTTTCAGGAAGTTCCAATTTCCCTTCGATCTTTCCTTACAGCAGCTTCCCACCCCAGCCCAAAATGATTTGATTTTAGTTTAGTACTAGATAAGTGTCTAAAAAGGACAATCTCTTGTCCTTTGCCTGCAAAATGTGCCTTTTCCATCTTAACGTTTTTCTTATTATAGCCCTAGAAAGCAGGATGGAACCTCACTTTTTGTACAGCCTACTGTTTGAGATGCGTTCAGTCAGTTGGGTACCCAAAACAATCCCTAGGTAATTTCTCCGGAAACCATCTAGCATATGTTCCTCCAATTTTTGGAGCGCCCATACTTCAGAACCACATTTGACCATTGTCATCATTTTTCTTCAATTTCCAATATTCTTATCTTGGTCTTCAAACATATCTTCCTATTCTTCCAAAGTTTTCTACTGTGAAAGTAGACCTTGGGCCTTGGATACTCTACTTTTAACATCCTCACTGCACCTACCATCTTTACCAATAATAATTAAAAAAACTTTCCGAAAAATAATTTTTTCAAAGAAAAGTAAAGGCCATTTTAAACTTAAGCTCAGGAGATACAAATACCTGTTAAAATTCAAACTCAAAACGACCAGAAATTACTATTAAAGAATAAATGAAACCCAAAACGAACAGAAATTAAATAAACAATCATAGTAAAAAACATACAACAAGTAATAATATAAATAAATAAATAGATCTTAAACCGAGTAATGCTTAGATTGAATATGAAAATCAAGCTTAAAACGAAAAAAAATATTTTGCTACTGAAGTATAAATGAAACTTAAAACGAACAGAAATTAAATAAACAATCAATGCGAACAAACATAAAATATGTATTAATGTAAATGAATAAATAAATCTTAAAACGAGTGAAACTTAAATTGAATATGCAAATCAAGTTTGAATGGAATAAAAATAACTACAAACAAGAGTTTGGGTATCGTATCACTGCAGAAGCCTAAAACCTACTGCGTCATTGGCGCTTTACTGAAAATGAATTATATTACAAATGTTTTCTTTTGTACTTAATATTGAAAATAAATATTAAAATTATAGTAAAATTTCGATCGGATGAGCTTTTAGCAATTAATATCATTATGCATCAAATATTCAGTTTAATTTATTAGTTCTTTTCAAGATTGGTCAAGACAAATATAGTTTCACTACATGCAAAATTTGGATACTGCCCCCTTCTTTAACTGTAAAAACCAGCCTTCTGCGTCATTGGTGCTTCACTGAAAACGAATTACTCGTATATTACAAATTTATTATTTTCCAGTTCTTACAGCATTGAAAATGAAAATAAAAATGCTTAAAATGGCCTTTACTTTTCTTTGAAAAACTTATTTTTCGGAAAGTTTTTTTAATTAATTTTTGTTCGTTTTTTATTGCAAAAAGTTTCAAGTTTTTTTTGGTATGAGGGGGTGCTTACTGTCCGATTATTCTTGACTTTAAATAACGGATCCAGAACTTGATCTAGAAACGGATCTAGAATTTAAATCGAATGAGGCTTTTTTCAAAGTCTATATGGTTACCTCTTTGATAAAAACCTTATATATGAACAATAGACAGCTTGCATAACTTGTGGACAGCGATTGACAACAATGAATGGATTGAAAAATAGCTCCAATAAGGGGGTTTAAACCATTTCACTTGCTGACACAAAGGGATCACGACGTTTTGGAATTGACCTTAATAGGAATTTGTGTGCCAAAGCAATTTTGCATCTATCACAGAGTATGTATTTTAACCTTATAATTGGATAATTATAATAGATTTCCTATGTGTTCTTCCCATGCAAAACCCCTTCCCATGAGTAATAAACCCCCCTTAATAAGTTATGCCTCAGGGCATAACTTACAACGCCTACCTCTGGGCCCTGGTGGGCTGTGTCGACACCGTAGTTTTTTGTTATCAGAACTTTGAACTATTTTAGCAGAATGTCTATCTGATGCATTTAGGGCAAGGAGGAGGGAGAGGGGCTAGTTGCCCTTCAATCTTTTTTGACTCTTAAAAAGTGAACAAGAACTTTCAATTTTCAATCAAATGAACCCTCTCTAAAGTTTATACGAGCATCCCTTCCATAAAAAATAATATGAAGGATTCGGCGAATGCTTAAATTACAACCCTTGCCCTGAGGGCTTTGGGGGAGTTGTAATCCTCAAAGACCTAATTTCCAGAACTTAAAACTACGTTTAATAAAATGGCTGTCTTAAAATTTTGATTGGATGTGTTTGGGGAAAAGGTGGGCGTGAGAGGGTGTTAGTTGTCCTCAAATCGCTTTCGACTATTACAAAGGGCACTAGCCCTCGGAATTTCCAATTGAATGAGCCTTTTTTAAGTTTCTACGACACCGCCTTCTATAAAAACCTAATATGGCCCCAGGGAATAACTTAAAACCCTTGTACTGAGGGTTGTGGGGGATAGTTCTCCTCATAAACATATTTTATACCTGAGAGTCAAGTCTGATGAACAAAAGTGCTATTTAAAAATTGCGTTGCGATATGTTTGGGGGATGACGTAGCGTGGAGGGGGGGGGCTAGTTGCCCTCAAATCACTTTTGTCTACCAGAAATGGTACTAGCCCTTTGAATTTCAAATTGAATGCCTGTTTTGAAGTTTCTACAACAACGCCTTCTATAAAAACCTTATATGCCCCCAGGGCATAACTTAAAAATCTTGCCCTGAGGGTTGTGGGGGAGTGTCCTCCTCAAAAACATATTTTCTATCTGGAAATCAACTACACTGAACAAAATGGCTATCTAAAAAGTTTGATTGGGTGTGTTTGGGGAAATGATGGGCGTGAGAGGTGGGGGGGGCTAGTTGCCCTCCAATCATTTTCGACTATTAAAAAGGACACTAGCCCTTTAATTTCCAATCGAATGAGCCTGTTTTGAAATTTCTACGACAGCGCCTTCAACAATAAGCTTATATGCCCCCAGGGCATAACTTAAAACCCTTGCCCTTAGGATTGTGGGGGAGTGTCTTCCTTAAAAATATATTTTCAATCTGGAAATCAACTACGCTGAACCACAATGGCTATCTCAAAATTTTGTTTGGATGTGTTTGGGGGAATGATGGGCGTGGGTGGGCTATGTGCCCTCCAATCACTTTCTACTATTGAAAAGGGCACTTGCCCTTTGAATTTCCAATTGAATGAGGCTGTTTTTAAGTTTCTATGACAACGCCTTCTATTAAAACCTTTTATACCCCCAGGGTATAACCTAAAACCCTTGCCCTTAGGGTTGTGGGGGAGTGTCTTCCTTAAAAATATATTTTCAATCTGGAAATCAACTACGCTGAACAACAATGGCTATCTCAAAATTTTGATTGGATGTGTTTGGGGGAATGATGGGCGTGGGGTGGGCTATGTGCCCTCCAATCACTTTCGACTAGTGAAAAGGGCACTAGCCCTTTGAATTTCCAATTGAATGAGGCTGTTTTTAAGTTTCCATGACAACGCCTTCTATAAACCTTATATGCCCCCAGGGCATAACTTAAAACCCTTGCCCTGAGGGTTGTGGGGGAGTATCCTCCTCAAAAATATATTTTCTATCTGGAAATCAACTGCGCTGAACAAAATGGATAACTCAAAATTTGGATGGGATGTCTTTAGGGGAATAATGGGCGTGGGGGGGGCTAGTTGCCCTCCAATCATTTTGGACTATTAAAAAGGGTACTAGCACTTTAATTTCCAATCGAATGAGCCTGTTTTGAAGTTTCTACGACAACGCCTTCTATTAAAACCTTTTATGCCCCCAGGGCATAACCTAAAACCCTTGCCCTGAGGGTTGTGGGGGAGTCTCCTCAAAAATATATTTTCTATCTGGAAATCAACTACGCTGAACAAAATGGCTATCTGAAAATTTTGATTGGATGTGTTTGGGGAAATGATGGGCGTGGGGGGAGCGGTGGGGGGCTAGTTACACTCCAATCACTTTCGAATATTAAAATGGGCACTAGCTCTTTAATTTCCAATCGAATGAGCCTGTTTTGAAGTTTCTACGACAACGCCTTCTATAAAAAACCTTATATGCCCCCAGGGTATAATCGAAAACCCTTGCCCTGAGGGATGTGGGGGAGTATCCTCCTCAAAAATATATTTTCTAACCGGAAATCAACTACGCTGAACAAAATGGCTATCTCAAAATTTTGATTGGATGTGTTTGGGGGACTGATGGGCATGGGGGGGGGCTAGTTGCCCTCCAATCATTTTCGACTATTAAAAAGAGCACTAGAACTCTCGATTTCCAATCGAATGAGCCCCCTTTGAAGCTTCTACGACGACCCCTTCCATATGAAGTGCCTCTGGGAAAAAAAATTAAAAAAAAATATTGGAGCCATATGGCCTTTACTATAGGCAACGCTACAGCGTTGCCTCTGATACGGCTTGAGTAAGTGAAGCTGTAAACCTGATTAATCTTTTCAACTTCGTTACCCTACATCACCTTTTCATCTTCACTTATTCCTAGCCTTAGATACTTAATCTTCTTAAAGTTAATTCTCCAACCTATTCTTGCACCCTGAACTTGCTAAAGCTCATTCATTCTGCTAACACTTTCATCTAGGGTGCCTATATCATTAGCGTAATCTAAGTTCAGGAAAGTTTTACTTTCCCATTTGATTCCGTGCTATCCATTGCCTTTGCTGTGCTCCTTAAGACGAAGCAGGATATAGGGATCTAGGGATAAATAAATAGGGATAGAACGCTGTCCTGCTTAACTCCTGATTTAATACAAAACCAGCTACTAACCTCATTTCCTACCTTAACAGCAGCAGTGTTATATTTGTGCATAGCACTAATCACTTCAATAAATTTGTCTGATATCATAGGTTGCGCAATAGCGCTACCTAATAAAGAACGATGTTGACACAATGTATTATTTATTTTTTCTTTCTTCTTTGTTTTAGACAAGGGCACTTCGTACCGAAGGACTTGTCGTAGAAACTTTGAAAAGGACTCATTTGAATAGAAACTGGAATGGCTAGTGCCCTTTTTAATAGTCGAAAGTGATTGGAAGGCAACTAACACCTCTTCCACGCCCACAATTTCCCCAAGCACATCCAATCAAAATTTTTATATGGCCATTTTGTTCAACGTAGTTGAAAGATCTGAAAATTATATCTTTATGGAAAATTATGTCTTACACTCCCCCCACAACCTTCAGTGCAAGGGTTGGAAGTTATGTCCAGGGGACATATAAGGTTTTTATAGAAAGCGTTGTTGTAGAAACTTCGAAAAGAGCTCATTCGATTGGAAATTCAAAGGGCTAGTGCTCTTTTTAATTGTCGAAAATGATTGGATGGCAACTAAAGCCCCTCTCACGCCCACCATTTCCCCAAACGCACCCAATAAAAATTTTGAGATGACATTTTGTTCAACGTTGTTGAAAGTTCTGGAAATTAGGTCTTTGAGGATGACAACCCCTCCTCCCCCCACAGCCCTCAGGACAAGGGTTGTAAGTTATGCCCTGGGGGCATATAAGGGTTTTATAAAAAGTGTTGTTGTAGAAACTTCAAAAAGGCCTCGTTCAATTGGAAATTGAAAGTGTCCTTTTTAATGCTCAAAAGTGACTGGATGGCAGCAAACCCCTCTCTCACGCCCACCATTGTCCCAAACACATACAATCAAAATTTTAAGATAGCCATTTTTTTCAACGTAGTTGAAAGTTCTGGAAATTATCTCTTTGAGGATGACACCCCCCCCCACACACACACACACGCACAGACCCCAGGGCAAGGGTTGTAATTTATGCCCTGGGGGCATATAAGGTTTGTTTAGAAAGCATTGTTGTAGAACTTCAAAAAGGGCTCATTTGATCGGAAATTGAAAGGGATAGTGCCCTGTATGATAGTCAAAAATTACCGGAGGGCACCTAACCCCCCTCTCACGCCCACAATATTCCCAAACACTTCCAATCAAAATTTTGAGATAGCCATTTTGTTCAACGTAGTTTAAAGTTCTGGAAATTTGGTATTTGAGGATGACAACCCCCCCCCCCCCCTACTTCCCTCAGGACAAGGGTTGTAAGTTATGCCCTGGGGGCATATAAAGGTTTTTACAGAAAGTATTGTTGTAAAATCTTCAAAAAGGGTTTATTCGATTGGAAATTGAAAGGGATAGTGCCCTTTTCAAAAGTCGAAAGTGATTGGAGGGCAACTAACCCCCTTTTCACGCCCCGCATTTCCCCAAACACATCCAATAAAAATTTTGAGATAGCCATTTTGTTCAACTTAGTTGAAAGTTCTGAAAATTGGTCTTTGAGGATGACAGCCCCCCCCCCCAAAGGCCTCAGGGTATTGGTATTAAGTTGTGCCCTGGGGGCATTTAATATTTTTATTGAAAGGGTTGTCGTAGAAACTTCAAAAAGATCTCACCCGATTGGAAATTGAAAGGGCTAGTGCCCTTCTTCATAGTTGAAGGTGATTGGAGGGCAATTAACCCCCCTCTCACCACCACCATTTCCCCAAACACATCCAGTCAAATTTTCAGATAGCCACATTTGAAAGGTCTGGAAATTATGTCTGAGGATAACAAATCCCCCTGCCCTCGGGGCAAGGGTTGTTAGTTATGCCCTAGGGGCATATAAGGCTTTTAAAGAAAGCTTGGTCATATAAACTTCGGAGAAGGCTCATTGGATCGGTATTCAGACGATCTAGCGCTCTTTTAAGAGTCAGTGTAATCGGAGGGCAGCTACCCCTCCCCACACACACACACACACACACATGTCGTATTATCCCGAATTGCATCTAATAGAAATTTTGAGATAGCCATTCTATTCAAAATATCCTAAATATCATATAACAAGGCTTTTGGGGTTTAAACACTCCCCAGAGATTAGGAACAAGGATTTTAATTTATGCCCATTGGGTTTTTAAGGTTTTATAGAAGGGGTGGTTTTTTAACCGTAGAAGAGGCTCAGTCTTTTTCCTCGATAAAGACTATGTCAATATAAGACTAACAAAAACGAATTAAAAAAAAATTTCCACAAAATAAGTTTTTCAAAAAAAAGTAAAGAAAGCCATTAAACCAAAAATGAACAAAAATAGAATCAAATAATCTACCAGGCATACAACTACCACAAATCAGCATCAATAAATAAATGGAACCAGAACCAAACAGAAATTAAAATCAATAACAGAGTCAAACTCAAAACAAGCAGAAATCGATATGAGTAGAGTTCTAAATCCCTATGCTTTCTAAAAGCCAGAATATAATTTGTACTTTACTCAAAAAAATTCTTTTAAATGTTGTCTTTTTTATAGCTTTAAGAAATCAAAATGAATTAAGATTTTAATGAATAAGTATCAACATATGTATATTAAACTGACAATACACATTTTTTTTCAGTAAATTCATTTGAATTTTTTTGAGTAAAGTACAAATTATATTCTGGCTTTTAGAAAGCATAGGGGTTTAAAACCCTACTCATATTAGTTTCTGCTCGTTTTGAGTTTGACTCTTTTATGGAGTTCTTTACTTTTTTTGAAAAACTTATTTTGTGGAAAAAGTTTTTTAAAACCAAGGATAAAACCTTGGTTTATACCGCTTGTCCATAATCCTTAAAACAGAGCATTAAAGGTGTTTGATTTCTCAGACACTTCTCAATTTTTATCTAAGAGTGAAAGTTTGGTCGACACATACTCTAACCTTCCTAAAACTGCACTGTTCTTCTCTTAAAACTTTGTCTACAGCGTCTCTTAGTCTAAGAAGCACCATCATACTAAGTATTTTTCTACCTAAAGAAACCAGGCTATTTAATCTATGATTACCGTGCTCACTCTTATCCCCTTTCTCATACAGGGGTTTTGTTTAAGAAACTCATTTAATATACTATTTAGTATATGGGGCCTTATTAATTTTTCTTACTGTCATATTAGTACTGTCTATAATTCTTCCTCACAAATTATATCCTTCTTCACATCTAAAGAGTCACAAAATTTTTCACTGTCCTCCATATCTTATGTACAATGAGGTTCAAGAACAAATCTTAGATTCCATGTAACAAAACTCTATTGGTGACTCTGTATACATACAATTTAAATTATATACAATTAATCTTATCTAATTGATTGAACCTTAGCTTTATGTACTTTTCCCAAAGGAACCGTCTTTATAAGCTCTTCATATGAAAGCTTTGAAGCCATATCATGTTCTATGTGGATCAAACTCAGGTTTTTCAACCGTTGTTTGACCATCCTGTTTCTAAGGTAGTTTTTAATTAACCTTAATTTGCTGAAGCTTTCTTCATTAGAAGGAACTGATAAAGGCATAGTTAAATACATCTTCAAGGTAAACGTTGCCTCATTCTAGAACTGGGAAATTAGGGTTCGAATTTTATTTAATCAATTCAGAAAGTGCCTTACAAGCCAGGGTACCCTACATTCCAGTGTTCAGGGCAGACTCTTCTATCCCCCTCCCCTACATTCGTTCCTGTAAATACCAGCAGATGAAGTCCTTAACAACAGCTTTAGCCTTAGCTTTGGAATTTTCCATTGCTATAGAGTCTGGGTGGAATGTATATGAAAATGTCTTATCAGCTAGCCTGTCACCCAAAGAGGTATGGGGGGTTGACACATGCTAAAACTTTTCTAATGACCATCTGTTTAATGGCAGTAAACAGTGACATTTCGCCAGATGACAGATAAAACCATAAAACTTCGTCCAATGATAAGAAAAACAATGACAGTTTATCCAATGACAAGAAACCAATGCCAGTTTATCCAAGGACAAGAAAAAATAATGACACTATGTTCACTGGCACAAAAAAAATGATAAACTGTCCCGTGACAGTCTTGATAATGATTAAATAAAAAAACGAAGTTTTTTTAACTGAAAGTAAGGAGCGGGATCAAAACTTAAAAGGAACATAAAGGAGCTGTCCCTGCCTCAACGCCTCGCTTTTACGCAAAAGCTTTTTATGATTTTTAAAAACTAGAGCTCTAAAAAAAAGATTAAACTTTAGCGTAAAGAACAAGGCGTTGAGGAGGGGACAGCCCCTTGCATATACGGAATGATTTATGTTCGTTTTAAGTTTTAGTGTCGCTCCTTACTTTCAGCCACAGTTTATATAATTAGGCAGTAAGTTTACCGCAGATGATTTCTGGCTCTTCATTCTCGGTGCGAACAAAAAGCTCCTCCCACTTATTTCTGCATTTATGGGTTAATGGGTGTGCGTCAATCAATGAGAAATGGTTACAAAGTGCATTATTCGTAGTTGTGAAAGCAGAAAAAAACTTTGTGAGCCGGCCAAGTGGTTTGCAAGTGTCCCATCTCATAGTTACTACTTAATTTATATAAAATTTATTACTTAATATATTATTTATATACAGTGGACTCAACTGATTGGCCTATGTAGGATTTTATAAAAAAAAGGGGGCGCGGGGTTGACGAAATTTGTGAAAATAAGGATTTTTTTCTTCTTCTAATAACTGGTGGAATAGGTGTGATGATTTCAGGTTCGGACCCAGGGTTTTTTAGGGGGGGGGCAAAATAGGTTGATCCGATAAACTTACGTTAGGAGCAAGTTTAATTAATGCAAACTTGCGATAATTAGGTAAATTACACTACTTTAGACGTCTTTAGGGGGGGCACTCCTCGCCCCCCCCTTTGGATCCACCACTGGATGGTTTATCTTTTTTTTTTCCCGTCGTGATATTTATTTTCTACGATATTTATTTTCTTGATAACACTAGTTTTGTTTTCAAATAATGTTTTCGTATGAAATTGGCAGACCTTTACTGAACCTTGAACAATAAACACCTCTGTTTGAAAATCTTTGCATTTTGTGAATTTAGATAGTGATAGGGGTTCCTGATTGAGACCAGTTTTAGGACTTGGGTTCTAGTTATTGGTTGCTGTGTTAAATTTTGCCACAATAGCCCTATCCAAGAAAATACCAAACGTTAAGAAGTGTTTTTCGTAAAATTCTTAGTGAGTTTTCAGAAAATTGATAAAACTTTTAAAACTGAAATATCAATGCGAAGCACCAAATATCATAATCAAATGTCATCGCTTTATGGCATTGTTCAAATGAAACTCATTTTTAACTTGATTATCGTTGTAAATTCATTCTTTGTCTTTCTTTCCATTCTTAAACCAATGTTATATTTTCCTTTTGCATTATATATATATATATATATATGTATATATATATATATATATATATATATATATATATATATATATATATATATATATATATATATATATATATATATATATATATATATATATATATATATATATATATATATATATATATATATATATATATATATATATATGTCCGCGCGTACAAACATCTACTCTCATTTGATCTGCCATCAGCGGTCCAATTACCCTGGAACAAGTAATTTGGCAGAAACTTTCTCAAAATGCCTTTGAAACCAACTTGAAATTTCGAAACCTATTTTTAATTTCTAAAAACATCTAATAATAACGTTGAACTACTAATTACCGATTTTCATTTATGTATTGGACTAAATCAATTTAAAATTAGTTTCTTCAAAATTAATGTTCCAACGTTGAAGCAAAGTTTCGCGTTCAAGAGAGATCTGACTTGTCTACCCGTGAAAAGATCTAATTTTACTTATGTTTATACCGGTTTATACATTCTCTGGAGCAATCGCACCTCGGTCCGGGTTTTTATAATGGCTGAGATAGGGAAAAATCATACTGCTATTATATATACTGTGCTTTCAGCTAAAAAATCTTTTTCTATTTCATTTCTGAACGATTTCTGTCACAACTTGTCAGGCAACCCTTCAGAGGGGGCAACCCTTCATATGCGGAATAATTTCTGTTCGGTTTGAGTTTTAATGTTACTCCTTGCTTTCAGTTAAAAAAAATCTTGTTTCATTTATTTAATTTCTGATCGTTCTTCAAATAATACCGGTAAATCTGCTTCACCCTCTATGAAATATACCCCCCCCCTCACGGAAAACTGCTCCCTGGAAATTTCATCCAACGTATAGTGCACTCCCTCCTCTGTAAAATTCCCTTGAGGCAGTTTTATACTTGCTGAAAATCCCCCCCCCGTAAAATGACTTTCAGATGATGTAGCTTGAACAATTCTTCTTATTATACTTTCATTTCTAAAGAGACTTTAATTTTTAACCGGTTTCTCAATCACTGTGGAGATGGCCCCTTCTGTGGAAATTTTTTCCCGGAAACCAAAACATGCTGAAAATAACCCCCGGATAATTCCCATGGAGCATCTCCACATGCAAAATTGAGTTGACAAAGAGAATGTAAGACAAGTAAAGAATTTCGTGTATGAATTCTGTCAAATTCCCCCAGAGAAAAATTTCACCTGGAAAATTCGCCCTCCGGAAAGTTCCCTCCCCAAAGAAGATTTTCCCTATGAAAATCCACCTCAAGCACAAAATCAAGATCATAAGCTGATTCTCTTGATGTATCTATTTGCAAAGTGGGAGGCACTTGTGCCGAATCCTAACCCATTATGGGGTACCACCTCCATGTTGAAGATGCGGTAATGAGGTGCGTGGCAGGTGGCACCGTTCCCCGTCTAATGATGCATGGCAATGGATTTACGGGCTTTGTTGGGGTAACCACCCGGCAAAGCTTCTTTTACCTGGTTATGATTAACAACAAAAAGCCTCGGACCAAACAGCCATTTCGACGACGACGTGTAGCACGTCCACCGACCATCCAAACGGACCCGTTTACGGTAGCCCACTGCAATGTACGAGGTCTCAGATCTAAGTTTGACCAATTCCTACATTTAGTGAACTCGGCCAAGCCATCTATCATGTGCATCACTGAGACCAATCTAAACCAAGAAAAACAGAGCAGTGAGATTGCCATGGAGGAATACACGCTCCTCAGGCGGGATCGAGAGCGTACTGACGGCGCTAAATACGGAGGAGGAGGTGTCGCTGTTTATATACAGAGCCATATACCTTATTCATGCCTGAACATACCAGATTCACAGGCGAAGAAACTCTGTGGGTTAGGGTGACCCTCCCAAATAAATCCGTGATTGTCGGTACCGTGTATAACCCTCCAACTTCCCAGATTACCAGCTACCTTGAAGCCTCCATCGAATATATTCGGGGCAAGCATGCTAAGTCTGCCATTATCCTTCATGGAGACTTCAACGTCCATCATAGCGCGTGGCTTCGCAGCAAAAATAATGATACGGAAGGATCGGACTTGTATGATCTATCGCTCTCTTACGGGCTGGAACAACTTGTCGATTTCAACACGTATCACGGCCCTAACGGATTATCTCGTCTTGACCTCTTCCTTACAGATCACCCTGACTTCTTTAAGGTAGACGCTCATGCTTTCATCAGTGACCACGTTGACGTCGCTGCACGTGGAAACCTACGTATTCCGCATCCAGCAAAGCATGAGTGAACAATCTGGCTATACAAAAGAGGTGATTGGGACGGTTTGAGAAACACTCTTTTTTCTCAGCAGTGGAGAGCCTTCCTCCTGGAAGGCCCAGAGAAAGCTGCAGATAAGTACCAGCAGGCCATAGTTGACTCTGTCTCGGATCCAGGTGTCCAGTAAGGACAAACCTTGGTTCAACGCCCAGTGTAAGAAGACAATCCGAGCAAAGCAAAAGGCACACAAGCGATGGCTACTTTCGAAGAGCGAAGAGGACAGAATTGCATTCATAAATGCGCGCAAAGATGCAGTTCGAGCGATTCGGCAATCCCGGGTTCAGTATAAGGAGAAATTCGCCACCAAGCTTCAACGAGCTGGTGGAAAATTATCAAGGAGGCTTTACCGTCGTCCAAGGGGACCGCCAGTCCGTCATTCCAGAATAACAGGACAATAGTAAATGATGCGCAGGCAACGGCAGTAGCTCTTGCTAAGGCTTTCGCCGACGTCTTGAATCTGGACGAAGATAGTAGAGAAATCCCATATTTCTCCGACCGAACTGACACAGTACTGAAACGTCTGAATTTTTCTGCTCCCAAGATCCTTCGCATTCTGCAGCATTTTGATGTGACCAAAGCCACGGGTCCTGACAACATACCAAATTTTTCCCTCGAGTCCTGCAGTGCCGAACTAGGTGGACCCTTGTCATTGCTTTTCTGGCTTTGCTTTCGCTCCGGATCCTTCCCACGAACATGGAAGTCCGCCCATGTTGTACCTACTTTACGGCCAGAAGGCGATCCAACGAGCGTGGGTTCCTACAGGCCTATTAACCTTCTCTCCTGTGCTGGCCAAGTCGACAAGAGCGTCTCCAATAAAACACTTCATCAGTACCTGGAATCACATGACCTTCTAGGCGGTCGCTAATATAGATTCGGCCGGAAACGCCCAACATTAGACTGCCTAGTGGCCCAGTATCAGGAGTGGATAGAACTTCTGGCAATGGGATACGACATCAGGCTATTATTCTTCCACATTGAGAAAGCTTTTGACAGAGTATGGCACCGTGGCCTGCTAAAGAAACTCTATGTGTATGGTGTTCGTGGAAGTCTGTTAAAAGTGATTGAGAGCTTTCTTTCCGATCGTTCACTGCGGGTTGTTCTTGACGGGTTTATTTCCCGCGAATATCCAGTGAAAGCAGGGGTACCCCAGGGCAGTGTCTTGGGACCCACGCTTTTCCTTATCTACATAAACGACATGGGAGACAAACTCGCAAACCCTCTGCATCGCTTTGCCGACGATACCACGACACACTCAGCCGTCCCTAAACACGAACCCAACACAAGCCTCCCTTTCCCTACAGAAGGATCTTTTGAAAATTGAAAAGTGGTCTGATGCATGGATCAACTTAAATGCATCGAAAACAAAGGAGCTTCTAATTACCCGATCAAAGATGCCACGTAAACACCCTAGTTTCATCTTCAAAAATGAAGCTATAAAGAGAGTCGACGAGCTTCGTCTACTGGGGATTCATTTCTCCAACGATTTCTCTTGGAACAACCACCTTGATCGGGTGAGACCACCCTGCGCAAGAAAGCTGGGAGTTACTCTTCGCTGCAAAACCTTCTTCCATCAAGCTCGATCATCCCACTCTACAAGTCTTGCATCAGACCCATAGCTGAATATGAATGCCCGCTATATGCTGGTGTTCCGAAAACGCTGTTGGCACCACTTCAGAAGATCCAGAATAGGGCAATTAGGGCGGGCTGCGCCTCTACACAAGAATCGCTCCAGCCTCTGAATGAAAGGTTTGATGTAGCGTCGATGGCTGTTTTTTACAAGTACATGAATTCGCCTCCCTCAGACGAGCTCTCTCGAATTGTGCCCCCCTTTGTCCAGCCCACAAGGCAGACACGAAGGTACACAGCTCGGTCCAATTATCTAAAGGAGGATGCGCCGAAAACCGAGTACTTGAGGAACAGCTTCATCCGGTGCTGCACTTCTATCTGGAACGATCTTCCTGGGGATATTATCCCTGCAAATCCCTCTGTTGACACCTTCAAAAGAAGGTTCAATAGACATTTAAAACCTCGAGGCTATTGAACGAGGTAAATGAATAGTGGCATATCAGATACTTTGAAGTACCTGGCGCCGTGAATATTGGAATAAAAAATAAAAAAAAGCATACTATCAAAATTATGTTTTTTAGAGTTTTGGTTACTTTGAGTCGATTCGCTCCTTACTTACAGTTTGTTACCACGAACTGTTTGATTTACCCCGGATGATTATCCTTAACATCTCCATGCGTAAAATTGAGTTGTCGAAGAGAAAGCAAGACATAAGACAAATTTCGTGTAGGAATTCTGGCAATTTCCCCCAGTGTAAAATTTCCCCTGGAAAATTTCCTTCCCATGGAAAATCATCCCCGTAAAAAGTCCCACCAGCAGAAAACTCATCCCCCTTCCCATCCGAAAAATGTATGCATACTTCCCAATAACAAGAAGGCCTTACTATATGTAAACAATGGGCAAATTTTATAACTTATAAATCTTTCCCCGGGGGAGATGTTGGGGTCATGATATCTCCAAAGGTATAGTTATTCGGCTGTTCAACTATGCTGAACAAAATAGTTATCTCAAAATTTTGATGGGACAATTTTGAGAAAAAAAGGGGTGTGGGAGGGGGCCTAGTTGTCATCCAATGCTTTGGTCACTAAAAGGGCACTACAACTTTTAATTTCCGTTAGAATGAGCCATCTTCTGATATTCTAGGACCACTGGGTCGATACGATCGCCCTCCCCCCCCCCAAAAAAAAAATAGTAATAAATAAATAAACACGCAACCGTGATCTGTCTTCTGGCAAAAAAAAATACAAAATTCAACATTTTTACAAATAGGAGCTTGAAACTTCTATAGTAGGGTTTTCTGATACTCTGAATCAGATAGTATGATTTTCATTAAGATTCTACGAATTTTAGGGGGTGTTTCCCCCTAAACGCATCTGTGATCTGTCTTCTGGCAAAAAAAATGCAAAATTCTACATTTTTACAGATCAGAGATTGAAACTTCTGTAGTAGGGTTTTCTGATATGCTGAATCTGATGATAGGATTTTCATTTAGATTCTATGAATTTTAGGGGGTGTTTCTACCTTTTTTCTAAAATATGTGTGATTTTCACAGACTAGTAAGCTTTGATGGGTAGGACTAAACTTAATGAAACTTATATATTTGAAATCAGCATAAAAATCCGATTCTTTTGATATGCCTATTGGTATCAAAATTCCGTTTTTTTTTTTTTTTTTTTTTTTTTTTTTTCGTTCCTGTTGAGCCGGGTCGCTCCTTAGTTACAGTTCATTAGCACAAACTGTTTGATTAAAAAAAATATCAAAAAATTACGATGACAAAATCATTCTGTGGTAAATTGGATACAAATTAGGGCACTGTGGGTTGAAGTAGAAAATTTACCCCTTTTATATATTTTAAGCATTTTAGTGGTTAAGTATGGTGTTATGCGCTATTTTAAAATGAAAGTAATAGTAGTTACTTAATTATAATTGAGTTCTTGAGCATGTCTCTAATAAGATAAATTTGTCTCTGTCTTGATTGCTGAATTAACTTATGCTAGTTGCCTACAGACCTTGGAAAACATGGTTGAGGGAGGTCTTAGAATACAAAAACAATTTGAATATTTGAAAACCAAATAATAATTAACATTTTTTTTTTAATGATGTATTAAAATATTTTTCATTTTCAAAATCTAATAAAAAGTTCTCAGTAATAGTCTATACTAAGTTCGAAATGGAAGTATTTTAAATATCTGTATTAACAAATCCTGAAAACTTCAAATTTGGCAATTTCCTATTTGTAACAAAGCAAATATTCAACCAAATACTCATTTTGTGATGATTTATATGAACATTATTGTTATCCACTAAGTATCTAGTTTATTTCTTTCTTCTAATATGCTTATACAATTTTCAAATTTTTTTAGACCCTTATGCCCAGATTTTAAACATTTTTAAGAATTTCTACAAATATTTCGTCTAAGAGGGCTTGGAGGCAGCCATGAGACTGAACTTTTATACCTATGTGCTTATACAAAAAAAAATCGTTATATATTAAATGAAGGGTAGTCCCATTGCACCCAACTTTATTTCGAAAATGCAAGTTTTTTTATGTTGCCAAATTACATCATTATGAGCATAATACATGAAATGCTTGGGACGAGGGAGGACAACATTTTGGAGGATGCTTGCAACAAGGTTCATCTACACCACTGAATGCAAATGTATGTGATATAATTGTTCCATGGCAATTATTATGTTAGACTTGAAACTCAATATGTAACCGTAATGTGTATAATAATGCTGTAGCCAGTGTTTATGCAAAATGTAATTCATATCTGCATTACTCTATGAATAAATAATATAGTAAACTGATTGTATTAGGGTTCTTCCTCCTTAATATAACTCCTGATAATTCTAAAATTGAAAAACTAGTCAAAGAACTTGTCAATGTCTAGCTTCGTGTCCGGTTGATCTCTCTCAGGACAATTCCCTCTGGGATCCCTGTCCCCCCCCTTTGGACAATTCTTCCGTCTGGAAAATTCCTTTCTAGCTGCTAATTACTGTCTGACTATCTGATGTACACCTAGTTGAAGCATACATAATTACAAAAGGTTAATTGGCATCATGTAATATGCATGTTGGTGCCAAACCAAGTTCACAGGAAGCAATCAGTTGTGTTTTAAGTCCTAGCCCAAATCTATGTACAGTTTCATCATACAACATCCTTTCTACAGTTGCCATTAATTTCTTATTTCCACATTATTTAACCTTTATACTACCTTGCTATGATAGCACCCCCTCGTCCTCCCCCCCCACCCCCCAAAAAAGAAGAACTAATAGAAATCAATACTGTAGGACATTCTATACCAAATATTCTACCAATAGTTTGGAATACATTTAAATGTTTCATAATTCCTTTCTCTTCATTCTTTTCTTTCGTCTTTCTTTCTATGTGGCTGCTCAATTATAAATGTTGGGTGAATTTACCAGGAGGTTAGCCTAGAACACTGTAGCTCATACACAATTAAACGATTAAAGAATATAATTAAAGAATGGGGGTTTGCCCATTTCCCAGATGTTTCAAAATCCCTTTTATTTCTCCATGTTTCTATACTTTTTGCTTGATTCATCTGCTATGACATAGTCACCACTTCCTGCCAATTTTACAAATCAATTTAGGTCCATCCATAGTTTTATGATTGATTAGCAGTGAAGTCCATAGTTCCTGATTTATTTTTATAGCACAAATGGGTCAAGACGAAGCAAAAACTTTTAGTTCATATTATGACAAAATGTTTATATTCTTTTTTCTATTAGTGTTTTTTTTTCTTTTTTTTTCTTTTTTTTTAGTTGAAGTTTAACCATGGACCTTTCACCTAAACTAATATGTCCAGAAGTTTCTTGTATTGTACAAGTTCAGCCATCAAAAAATCCTGGATCAAAAGGCAGAATAATCAAAAATGCCAAAATTAATCTTGGCCGAAATCAATTTCGAGACCTCATTCTCCTTATAACTAGTCAGAGCAGTGAAGTCTGTTCTTTCACATTGAATGCAGTAAAAGTACATAAAAACTTTATGCATGAAGGAAAGGCCACTATTCTTTTAACTAATGAATCTCTAATGATCTCAAATGCACCTTCAAGGTCTTTGCAGCTGTTTGTCAAGACTCTGACCTTCAAAGTTGCTTTGCAGGCAAAGAAAACACCAATTGCTTCTAGGTAAGTCCTTTTTTCACAATTGTCATAATTAGTCCAACATCTATATATTTTTTCAAATCTCTCCTCCCCCTCCTCTCTATCTCTCTCTCTCTCTCTCTCTCTCTCTCTCGCGCTCTCTCTCGCTCTCTCTCTCTCTCTCTCTCTCTCTCTCTCTCTCTCTCTCTCTCTCTCTCTCTCTCTCTCTCTCTCTCTCTCTCTCTCTCTCTCTCTCTCTCTCTCTCTCTCTCTCTCTCTCTCTCTCTCTCTCTTTACCCGTCTCTACCGCAAGCTTCTTTCTCTACCCTCCCCCAATGCCGGATTTAAGTCTTTTGTGTCCCTAGGCTCAGGTATTTTGGCGCCCCTAGGCCCAAGTCATTTTTTTAGGGAGACACAGATATTTATGGAGAAATTTCCGAAAATTCGGGGATAGTGGAGGCTCTGAACAGAAGGCAACTGATGAGTGATTAGCCAAAAGTAATGCAAGAGAGATGTTATACCGAGCTCTCAGCTGCCATTCTTGGGAGACATCTGACAGTTTAAAAGAGGCTACGTAATTCCTGTGTTGTTTTAAAATCACTACTGCGAATAGGCAGTGCAGCAGGAAAGTTCACATGGCACTTTGACAATAAATCACATCAGTCCTATTTTAGCTAAGAAAAAAAATTGCTCGGTGTGTTTTTTTGCGCCCCTAGGCCCGGGACAATTTCAAGAAAATTGTCCCGTGTATAGTGGTGTAGTTATGGAAGCTGTGATTTGGTTAAGAAATAGCCTATACATTTGTTTACCATTCTAAAAATTTCTAAGGTATATGTCTTTGATCCTTCAAAATCTCTCCTGCATCAATGTAATAAAAAAAAGTGTCTTTGATGAAAGAAAACACCAAGGTTGACCTTTCACATTGTAGAAGTTTTGATTTGATAGATATTTTAGAATTCTGAAAATTAGCATTACACTGAAAACAGATAATCTTCATTAAATACACATATAATATTACATGTTATTAATCCCTCAAAGGCTCATTGGCCTGTACAAAGAGGGACTTGAGCTATCATGAATTATCATAGCCATGAAATCAGAAATTTTTACGAAACAATTTAACTTTAAAATGCAAGCTCACTTACTCAGTAAAGTGGTAGGTTTTCAGAATTCGCAAATACGAGTAAACATCATGATACAATCTGTTGAAACTTATATGCAAAATATTAGAATAAATAAACCAAATTTGATTATCAATATATTAAATAGACTTTCACACAAAAAACATAATTAAAAATTTGATTTATTTGCAGCTTTATTACTTATAAGTATAGATCGCTAATCGTCGATAACAGAATTATGTGTATTAGCTTACAGATAAAACTAACATCATAATAGCTGTTACGATATTATTCATAACTCTTATCCAAAATATTAAAAAATCAAAACTTAAGCCATGTACAGCCCTTTTAGCTTGTATTTAAAACTATATAAATTCCAATTCAATCAACTCTGCTTATTTCTGAGGCTAGGTAGCAAAATTGAGGTTTATGGGTTAATTCAGTCATAAGGCTTATAATTATTGGACTGTAATAAAATGGTGCGAAAGCAATAAAATTTAACCCATCTTCATGAATGCTACTCCTTAGTGAACTATACAAGTTTCAGCAATAAATATTGATAGTCATACCTGAGGTCAGGGAGTAATAGCGCAGAGAAGACCACCATAAAACAAAACTAAACATTCAGGGGACATCAACTCCACAAAAAAAAAAAAAATATAAAAAAAAAAATAAAAAAAAAAATTATTCAGTTTGATTCTTAACTAAATGGTCCTTAATATAACAATATAACAATATAACATAATCAATATAACAAACAGGACTAGATGCAGAAAACCTCCTTATGTGACCTTTAAAAATAAGAAAAAAAATACTTAAGCTCTCTAAGTTTTCTGTTAGCCATGAAATCAGAAATTTTTACGAAACAATTTAACAAGTCTTAAAAATGCAAGCTCACTTTAATCAGATATAAGTGTGTAAATTTTGCATTAATTCCATTCATATACGGTGAGTCAAATATCAAAACCTCAGTTTATTCGAAAACTTGTTTAGCAATTTAATATACAAATCATTAGTTTTTCGTCACTTTATTGATTATTCAACTTTGACCTTATAACTTTCATCCGAAAAACTTAGTTTATTAAAATTTGATTTGTTTGCAGCTTCGCTCTATTATTCAAAAGTATAGACGAAAATCTGATAAGAAAATTTTTGTTCAGCTTACACACAAAAAAAGACTGGGAAATCAAGAGCGAAGCTTTCTGAAATAAGGTATTATATAGAGGTATAACTTCCCACGCCTTTAAAACTTCTCCTTAAATGAAGAATCTGAAATTTAGTCATGTAAAGAGTCCATGGGCTGTATTATCTTCGAAATCTTTAAGGAGCTGTAATGAAAAATTCAATTGTGTATGAAATATTATCACATGTGGAAAATGTAGATTTTGTAGACCTAAAGGAATTTAAAAGAATTTAAGATTTGTTGGTAATATACTTCACAGAAATTTATGTTATTCTTAATACAGTTTTTATGCCATAATGCTACGAAGAATTTTGAAATTCTCACCAGAAAGCATACTTTCTTCTTTTTTTCTTTTTTTTTCTTGAGCTTTAACGTTTTAGAAGAACTGGTCAGTAGAAATGAATAGCTGCTAGAAAGAGAATTCGAAATAAAATCTTATTCAATAATCAAACCTAGAATATCATGGCCTAAATAAAGCATCATAATAGCTACCATCAATATGTTCTGTCTAACAGTGTTAATTTTATAGTTTTTGCTCTTTCTATTCCTGTGTAGGACGTGCTAGAAATTTATGAATAAGATAACCTAGACCTCAAAGTTTACACCACTCATTGCAGCTTTGAATTGCGCCTTTAGAATTGAATTTGCCTGCTAATTCCAGTGGTCTCGGTTGGTGGATTTTCATGAATTGACACCGCCAGCCAAATTTTATTAGTCAATAGAGAATTTTAAACCTTATTAGTGGGGGTTGGTAGGATTATCAAAGATGGAGGATTGTTTGCTTTGGGTCAGGTTTTTGACCATGGAGAAACTTTTCATGTTTCCCTGCCTTTCAATTCTAGAAATAATAGATGTCGTAACCTATACATTGTAAACCTCTGCTCTAGAGCGGAGGTTGCAATATTGCCTTGATAGTCCTATTAGGGCAACCTGGAGGTCGTTAACATGTACTATGAATAAAAGTGGCCCCAGGATGAAACTCTGCAGGTGACACAAATTATATTTCTCGCGTTTCATCCAGGGTCGCCAGTAACTATCTGTTTCTCATAAATATAGCTTGTAAACCATTTAAAAAATATTAGGCCTACGTTATACCAATATAATCAAATTTACTAAAGGCCCATTATCATTGAAATTTTACTGATATCGAATCCTTAAAGTTGCACTTTATCAAACAGTTTTTGGTAACAAACTGTAAGTAAGGAGCGACCCGGCTCAATAGTAACCGAAACTAAAAAAACGGAAATTTGATATCAATAGATACATCAAAAGAATCAGATTTTTATGCTGATTTCAAATATATAAGTTTCATCAAGTTTAGTCTTGCCCATCAAAGGTTACGAGCCTGTGAAAATTTGACATATTTTAGAAAAAAAGCGAGAAACCCCCCTAAAATTCATAGAATCTTAATGAAAATCACACCGTCAGATTCAACGTATGAGAGAACCCTACTATAGAGGTTTCAAGCTTCTCTCTGCATTTTGTATTTTTTGCCATTGAAGAACATCTTTCAAATCAAAGAAAATAGATTAGTTAATATAACTTGGTTTGTGACTTCTAATAACATGGTTTGTGTACCAGATCAGTTAATAAAGGGTCTCATGTTTAAGTCCTACATCCGTCAAATTATTTGTTCTTTGGCGGTGCAGTGGGTTTGATCTCAGCTTGGTAGTGCGGGACACGGGGTTCGAATCCAGCTGTAGCAACACACTACAGGGCCGATGTAAGGACCTCAGTAGTCAAGAAGTGTCTTTAACCAGATACAATAATAAATTTTTCCTTTCAGGAGGTAATTTAATTGGCTTTGTTGATATCTCTGATTTGATCACCCACCATATTTTTCGTCAATTTTTACAACACTTTTGAGACTTAACATTAAAACACTTGTATTTTAACAGTAAATTTGTTCAAAATAGTGCTTCATGAGATATATTTATTGCTAGACCGTTTCTTTAAAAACTTTTTTTGCTGGTATGGGTTTTGGTCACTCTTTACTAGGTTGTAGCTTCTGCAGCAAACGCGACAGCGTAGATTGAGTATTTTTGAGTAAATTGCGTAAATTGAACTTTTGAGTAAATTGAACTACGTAAATTGAGTATTTTTGAGTAAATTGTGTAAATTAAACTGCGTAAATTGAGTATTTTTGAGTAAATTGCGTAAATTAAACTGCGTAAATTGAGTATTTTTTAGTAAATTGTGTATATTGAACTGCGTAAATTGAGTATTTTTGAGTAAATTGCGTAAATTAAACGACTTGAATTGAGTCTTTTTTAGTAAATTGTGTATATTGAACTGCGTAAATTGAATATTTTTGAGTAAATTGATTAAATTGAACTGCGTGAATTGAGTATTTATGAGTAAATTGCGTAAATTGAGTATTTTTTAGTAAATTGCTTAAATTGAACTGCGTAAATTGAGTAAACTTTTGGCAAATTTACTTTTAGTTTTACAGTGTTGATAAATATTGGTGATTAAACAATAGAATTGACTGAAATTGAATAAAATCATCTTTTCGACCTCAGATGCAGACTACTTGCAACGAAGTTGAACCTCACAGAAGAAATAAGTCCTTTAACCTCTAAGGACATTGTTGCTCTATCCAATAAATTAGGAACAGAGACTACGCCAACGAGGAAAAAAGGGCAACCGTTAAAGCAACTGAATACTCAAGAAAATTGCAACAGAATTGAAGCACTAAAGAAGAGAAGACTGGAAGTGAGTATACACATCTAATTGTAAGCCAGTTGATTCAGCACACGTAAGGCATGGGTCTCGTTCTAGTGGAAGGGGCTATATGAGGTTTTTTTCAAGCACATGGGGAGGGGGCAACAAATATATGCAATTGTGAATCTATTTCATACTGTATGTTTGGGTTTAGAGTTGCTAACACTTTGATCATATCAGGCCTAATTTTATTAGTAAAACCTGTTTGAAATTCATGTTGTATCAAGAAGACAAAAAAAAGTGTGCTATTTAACAATCTTTAAGGAAGAGATGTACTTGGCGTTTTGTTTAAACTGCTGCTTAAACGTTTATTCACTAAAAGAACGAAAGACGAGGACGTAGTCATAATTAAACTCGGCTGGGGGAGGGGCCAGTCATTATTTCTATTAGGAAGGCAAGATTATAAATAGGGGAGGGAGGATGGTAGTTCCATCTCTTGCCGCTCAAAAATTGTAAAGGCATAGTGAAAAATACGTGTAAAACTTCGCATAAATATCAATTTAGAGTTCAGATATTTGCAGAAGTAGAATGGCAAAAGTCAAAGTGTTCAATCAATATGCTTGCGGAGTTTTGAAGTAGAAACTGTTTGGTTCAAGAAAAGTTGTTCGCGTTCCTGATGAAACGTTTGTGATTAATGTGATGAATGATTTTTGTGATGATGTGATGAATTTAACTCTCCATAGTTTTTATGCAACAGTTTTCTTAAGTTTATTTTATCTAATTAAGGGTATTATCTTATAAAGAAAATAATCGTTTTTATTAAGCAGGAATATTTTCTAATGCAGTTTTTTTTAAATGATTGTTGATCCCAAACTGCTATCAGATTTTCTTTTTCATGGTTTTGCGTAACTGTATTGAAATTTTTCTGCAGTATTGTTGGCATGTTAAGGAAAAGATTTTTAAAATTATTATGCATAGTTTATTGGGAATAGGGAAATTCCTATCGTGTTTTCAAATCGAGCAGGAAAACTATTATTGGAACCAAATATTTTAATTCTTAGGTTAAAAATAAAGTCCAAGTGTTTGGTCGGTGTCATATGGTCACTATGTAAATTATAGCTTAAGAATGTTTCAAATCAAAATTATGAAAAAGAAAAGAATATTTTCTTTTCGGAAAGTTGTTGATGTAGTTCCGTGGGTTGTAAACGAAACGCGATTATATTGCTTTTGGTGTTCATAATTTATAAATCAGTGGACTTTAAAGTTGTCCTGGTTGTTTTAACTCGAAATGACTTTCTGAAATCAAAGTCTAAATGGTATAAATGCAAGAAAAATTTATTAAGTTTCTAATTTAGCATACAAAATTTTTTGTTATTTTTTTCCAAATAGATTAATTTTGTGTAGAGAATTTTGTTTAAAAACTATTACTGAAGAAAGGTCGATCGAAAACTTCTGATTATATTTATTAATTCAGTTCCAAATTTTATTTTGGGTCAATTATTTTACTTTGAAGCCCCCTAGTTGAGCCAAAAAAGATCTATTTCTGTTTGGTATCACTTTTTTTTCAAAACCACTTCTTGAGTGTTTTCTTTTGCCACACGTGCCTAGTCTTAGATTGTATTTATCTATTGTATTGTACCTATTCTAGCCTAGTTTTTTTTTATGATATTTATTTTGTAAGACAGTTTTTAGTTTTACCTTCTGTTTTTTTAGGTTTCTTGTGGTGGAAATTCACGACAAATAGGAGGGTGACAAAAATGCGTTTTTTAAATCTAGGGGTGTAATTTTGTTGTTGTCCTCCCTTTTTCATGTGGTTTAGTCATGCTGTTTTCTGTATGAGACAAAAAAATGACAGAGATGACATTGGAAGTAGAGTAGATATTAGGGGGTTGAATATATCATATATGCAGCATTTCTCAAGCTAAAACAGCCGTGTTTATTCAGTGCAAACCCATTTTATTCCAGGTGTCAAATTAAGGATTCCTTTCAGATTAAGATTCCTTCTGATTATTTTTTATTTCTGACTTGTTTAAGCTTGTAGCCAGACTAGATGAAACAGAATATCTCCAAAATGGGATTTGCGGAAACACTTACAACATAGTTTAAATGTGCTACTTGACAGTTTGACCAAATCCAATTTCTTCTTTCCGTATTCATGTTTCGTAAACCCAAAATGTTTTATCAAAAAAAATTCCGTTCTTTTAGTTGAAAGAGCCGCTTATCGTACAACAGTGTATTTTTCTAATAATTCGGTCACGCTACGTCGTAGAACCTTTCATACCAGCATAAGACATTGTTACGTTATTTAATCTGAACGTTCAAATTTTGTCCGTAAGGAAGGTAGTGCTGCATAGAGTTTAGCTCCACTTAGAATTTACGTTACAAAAGTCATGTCACGTTATGGAAATATCAATATAACAACAACAAAGCGGAATCCCTGGATGAGCAATTAATAAATTTTGAGAACAAATTAATGAATTTTTTCTAGAAACTTTTTCACACTAGATAAGAGCTTGAATCTTTATCTCCATTACACGTTTTTAATTTTTGAACAGTACACTTAAGATGATCTCAGTGATCGTAGACGATGATTATGATGATTTTATGTATTTTTATGTTAGCCTGCGTAAAAGTTGTACTCAATGTAACTTTACTACTTAGTATAGAAAAGTAGGTAAGCATTGGGTAAGGCGTTTAAAATACTACGTTTGTATAAGCTGATACCCTTTAGGGTGCAGGACCATCACCTGAAAGTCAAAGTTCTTGATTCAATTGATTCAAAGTTCTATTGGGCCTAATAATGCCAAAACTTTAAGGCAAATCGGAGACCCACATATGTTTGGCCTCACATACCCTCCCTCCAGACACGAAATATGAAGCTCCCTTGCCTCCGAACGAGAAAGTGCATTTACCCCCCCCCCCCTATTCTTTCATTTCCCCTAGGGGGTTCCCATTTCCCTGTGTCCGTAGATGTAATTTCCAGCCAATATTAACACTCATATTGCGTGAAATCTACCCTAAGATTTGAATCAAGAAAAAAATCAAAGGGCTTCCATCAGAAAAAGGAGAAGAAACCCTGTATCACTTAACTCTATAGGCCAGCATTTAAATAATGAGGACATAAGGATAAATGTTACATATACGTCATAAATTATGACAAAAAGAGAAGATAATGAAAGGGTCAAAACTTAATCTGAATTAGATCTAAGATACATAAAATTTGTTTAAAAGTCTCCATTATGATTATATATGAACTTCTCAAAAGCCAAATTTCAAGATGGATAACTTCTTTTTTCGTCAGATAATATCAGGTAGCTTAGCTATATCGTTTTACCAACAACATATTATTTTTGTCTTGCTTTTCTTAGTTTTATGGAGTTCGTAGTCTTAGCAACTGAACTGCCCATGGATTCTACTTTTACAAACCTTTTGATTTTACATTTAAATTCTTGTGTAGATGAATAATGGAGGAATGAGCCCTCAGTCGCAGGCCAGAGCCTCTTTGAAAAGATTTTTGTCCCCGCATCAACTGACAGAGGAGCAAAAGAATGTCCTCACTATTGTGCTGTCAGGCAAGAGTATTTTCTTTACAGGTAAATATTTCTGCATGCACATTTGTATTTAAATTGTTGAGTTTTCAGGAGATAAAAAGACTTAGAATATGCATCAAACACAAAATAAAAAAAAATCAAAGAAAGATTAATTAATGTTTGAATTTAAATATTTAAATGCTTTTTTATTGACTATGAATACCCCCTAAAACGTCAATACAATCAAAGAAGCATTTAGAAATATATGTTTGTAACGATCTTAAATATTATCATTATTGACCTCAAATAGGCCTAAAACATAGATCAAAATTCAAATAAATTTTGTAAATGTTTGATTATAAATATTAAAATGAAAACTGATTCACTGTGAATTTTATATACATATACATATGTTACTTGAGCTTTTAAAAACAAAAATACATTCCTTTTAATATTTATGATTAGGACTTCGAATGCAAAGATCCGAGTTCAAATCTCGGTGGTACCTTCATCCCAAATGGTCTAGTGGTCTAGAATAGTTGGCTTTCAATTGACCGGCTCGGGTTCAAATCCCGGTGTGGGAATTATTTACCTTGTGACAGCATAGTGGATACGACTGTGCCGCTCGTCTGTTGACAAGGCTTACAAAATTGTATCGAAGAGAACTTTTAATTCAATTTTGGAAAAATTGACACGTAAAAGCTGCACAGAGGAAAACCGTTTTGTGTTTGTTGGTGAAAAGTGTGGACATAGACGAACAAACTGTTTAACAGGAAATGATTAGTGCTCTAAAGAATCCTAAGCAGTAGTTCTACTTTCAAGAAATCTGGACTAATCCTAGATAGATTCTAAGAAATAAAATTCTAGGGCATACGGAATCCTAAACTAATAAAATAAAAAATCTGCTAGATGCCGACACACTAATGGTTGATAATAAAATTCTTCAAATAATAAAACGTCAAATAAAAGTACAATTTTAAGTAAAAATAAATCGTCAAATATAGTGAAAAGTCAAATAAAAATAAAGGTCAAATAATAGTCTAAATTTGTTTAAATGAGGGTCTACATCCGGAGATTTAAGGGGCATGGGTTATATAATAATTTTTACTCCCACCCCCCCCCCCCAAAAAAAACCACAGCCTGGTCAAGTTGAATAAATTTAACGGAGAGAGTGTTCAAATTAGTTTAAGAGCTAGGGCTGAAGCCAGGGATCAGGAGTGTATCTATTTGAATAAAATATGAATCCCTTCCCCCCCCCTCCAGAATATTTTTCTGGCTCGAAAATATGTGGTAAAATGTAGATGAAAAGACTACTTCTTTTAAATACTAGAAAATATTTATCCGGCTCGTAAATTGGTTAAATGCAGGTAGTATAAACCTGCCCCCCCCTATATTTTGCAAAAATGAAAGTGAAGAAGAAAGAAATATTACGTTAGAAGAACAACGTCTTCACAATCTTTGACGCCAACAAAATTTGTCGCAAAACCCAGTACAAACATACAAAGATGCCATAAATTAATCAACTGCCGCATGCCGAGCTCCTGGGCCATGACTCGAAATTGACTACATAGTTTTTTTCTTCTTAAAACTGGAATATTGACATTTTTGGCCATAAAAATGATCTAAAATGGTTGCATCTTTAAAATAGGATTTGTACTTTTCCCAGAGTGGTTGTATTGACCCTATGGTGACACCATGACATCAAAAAGAGACTCACATTGTCTGAGTTAGGAGACAAGCGACAATGAGAATTTATTATATACAAGCCTGTCGCGTAGCTGTGCCAGGGTCCGGCCTCGAAATCGACGTTATAGATAAAAAAATTATCTTTTCCAGTTTCCAACCACAGATCACTGTTAAAAATTTTTTTTTTTTCTAAGCAATTTAATGTAAACTTTTCCATGCATGAACATCTTCAGTTTTTCCCAATAAGTGTGACAACGTCATTGCAATACTGCAATGATGTATACAAAAATGACATCACTGATATAAATCTTTTTTCCAAAATTAAGGCTCTTAATGAATTTTCTCAAACTTCTGACCAATCTAGATCGATTTTGTAGGCCAGAATTGAATTGATGTAATCCCTTGTTAAAATATATACAAATATTTTTGCAATTACCAGTTTTTTGCTCTTTAAGCAATTTAATTTCTATTTTATTTTTCTCTGATTGGATGGAATTTACTGAGCATGAAGGCAGGGACAAAGAGAACGAAAAATGCACATATCCTAAAATGTTGATTGTATTCATTCATGACGCCAGAAATAAGCCCAAGTTTGTTTTGTGTCGAATTTCCGTACAGTAAACTCGCCATAAATAATACGCAAAATAAGCCTTTCAAAGTATTTTGAAAAAATTGACTTGAATTATTTCCCAGACCCCAAAATGTAACAAACGTTGTTTTTCTTTAGTCAACTTCATTGACATCGATAAACCGGGTAAGAAGACTGGGCCCGGCTAACCTTAATGAGTATAACAAATCCTGAAAGAGAAAATTTAGTTGCTTCGATCCGTAGCATGACAAAGGTCGTGTTTTTCCTCAGTTGATCTACTTGAAAACTACGAAAAAACTTCATTTAAATGAGTTTACGGAAACCTGTGAAAAAACAAATTAGGTTATATTGATTATAAGAGCCATAACGGCATCAGCACTACACTGAAAATTATTAGGATTTTTAAACCGTATAATCAAAAATTACTAAACCCGGTGCTGAAAATCTTTTTAAAAGTGCTACGCGAAATTACAGCTGATCAAACATTTTGATTTAATATTCAAATTTTTGAATATTGAAAATTGATGTTCCATTCCAACATTTTAGCGATGTAACTCAAACCCAGGAGTGGAAAACTTAAAAAAAAAACAAGTATAGAAACACTTCCACAATTAACCTTCAGTGAAACTCAATCAATTAAAAATGAATCCAATATGTTTCTCGAATGAAAGCAAAAAGCAGATATTAAAACCTGAAACGAGCCGAAATGAAGCAATATTAGACTTTGTTGGACTATATCTATTTTTTTAGGCAGAGCTATGCCTTTGCACCCTGCACAATATAATATTAAATCCCCTAAGGGATTTAGAAAAAGTAAATGAAACAAACAGTAGCTTTTTCGTGGCTTCAGTTTAAATCCAGTTTCAAAGCGCTTAGTTATAACGGGGGCTTATCTAGCCTAACCCAGGATATCCACTGTTTTTAGCTTTCTATTATTTGTTGTTATTTATTTTTTTCCCTAGTGGCACTTTTTCTTTAGTTTTATTTTTATAAAATTTTCTTTGTTGTTTTGTCTGACTTTCTCGTAGATACTCTAGTCTTCGCGGTTTTTGATCAAAATAGCATTAGTTAGATGGTTTAATATTACTTCTGTTATGGGCCAGAAGCAATCCTGGTCTTATATATTTGTGTGATACTATTTTAAATACGCATTGTAAGTTCAATGAAAGTTGTTTGGGGGGTTGCCCGACAATTCAGAAACGTATCAGGACAAATACAGAGTGAGTGTAATTTCCCTTTTCTTGTCCTATTTTTTAGTTTAACTTTTCTTCTTATTTTTTTTTTGACAGGGGTGCTTAAATTAATAAATACTTTTGAAACAACTTAATGTTGATATTCTTGCTGAAAAATAACCTTGGTATTAAACGGTTCATGTATGATTGTCAACAGGATAAAAATTGTAATTATACTGTCGATTATTTGAAGGGTCTGCTGGTACAGGAAAATCTTATCTCCTCAGAAGAATTGTAGGATCGCTACCACCAGATGCCACATTTGTCACTGCTAGCACTGGTATCGCTGCCTGTCATATAGATGGAACCACTTTACACTCCTTCGCAGGTACTATCTTTTCTTTCTGCATTTTTATGAGCTTCACGTTATATAAAGTCTTTAACGAAAAATCTTGTTATCAGGGTTAATTTACTAGCTATACCAAGACTATCCTCTGGACTACAAAGATAAATTGAGCTAAGTTTGTGATATGATTTTGTTTCTCTCATGCAAATAATGCTAACTCTTATAAAATAGCTTGACAAAGTTTAGCTTCCCTTTTCATTTGAAAGAAATCTAGGCAGATGTATGATACATTCTGAGCTACTTGAAACCCTTTGTGGCATACTTCGAGGCCACATAACTTATGAACTTGATGTATGTGTACAAATAATAGACTTCAGGAAAATGATAGAAATCGGATTATTGATTTCCAGGTTCTCTAGCAAAGCATATACTATTTGATGAACCAATTACTAAATCAACCGAAATTAGATTGACAGGTTCTTGGCTCTCTGGCGGAATATGCTGGAATAGTCAACCGATCTGCCATGTCAACGCCCCAACATAGGAGTTATAACCAGATATTACTCTAGAGAAGGATATCAAGATCTTTGTTTTCTTCCCCCACCTTTTGCCTGTTGACTCTACTCTGACTTGGCGTCGCATTTGAATGCCATCAGTCTGGCGTTTAAGGTGGTTAAGCCATTTAGTAATAACTTGATTCGGATTGCTCTCGGTGAACCCATGGCTAATTTTGCTTTAAATAAATATGTTTGTGTTCAATGAGGATCGTTGTAAATAGTCCTGTTATTATTTATTTGTTGCTTGTTTTTCTTTCAAAGGCTTGAAACAGTTACCGCGGTTTATAATATAAACAAAAAACTAAGTTAAAAATCAGTCAATGGACCTCTTAGCGAAAATATTGGGAAAATGAATAGAACGACTCTGGAGAACCTAAAATACTTGCTCAGTCTATATCATTCCTACAAGCTACTCCCCAACCCCCTAATGTTCAAAGATATAGCCCAAATTTTGTATTTCCCACACATTTTTTCGTGGATTACGTAATTCATTTCTTCAGATAGGCTAGATTTAATAGCGAAGAAGCAAGGTTGATGAAATCAATAAACGGAAAAATGCATGGGAAATATATGATTTGGGCTATATATTTGCTCATTGCGGAGGGGGTGGTAAAGTAATGTGAAGCGCTTTTATAAATTGAAGGTAACACATTTTGAAGGCACCCAACAACTTCTAATGCGTAATGCGTAAATGCTGGTGCCTTTGAGTTCCTGGTAGTGCATCTGGTGCTTGTGCAATGGGAATTTCTTGCAGTGAGTTCATATTTCTGCAGTGCAGTGCATATTTCGAAGTTGCGAATTAAATTTCTAATTTCTGAATCTTCAAGTCACAGAATTTGACTAACTGGGAACATATCATCCGCAAGTTTAAAACTGTAAAGCCGAAGGATTTGTTTGTCAATTGAACGGCTTATATCTGTCGAAATTTTGCAAAAACTATTAATTATCAACTTTCCAAAATTTAAATACTTTTTTAATATCTTTAGTAGCCGTGTTAGTATGTCCTCTCCTCGGGATGTCACTCAAACGCTGTGTTTGTGAGTTGATATTGTGCCCTACGAAAGATGGGACCAGAGTGTTTCCATCTCTTACTCTTCAGAAGGTCAGTAACTGAGCGGTTCACCGACGAACTTCTACACTGATGACCTTTTGCTACGATGATATCTTCAGCATTCTTCCAGGGCATGCGTTCTCAGAGGCTGAGACATGCTTCCCAGCTGGACTTTTTTTTTTCAGTGTTTGCTAACGAGAAGAATTGATGTTACCGTGAATGTCTGAAATCTGGTTAATGTCGATGTTCACCGGTGAATGTCCGAAATTCTTTTTTTTTCGGCTTGGATTCAATTAGCTTTGCGAGTTAGCTTTCTCAGTCTTACGCAAGCTACGATGGTTAAAGTTAGGTTAGGTTATGTTAATTTAGGTTAGGCTGGATAAGGTTAAATTTTGTTATAAATATCAGAAATGGGTTGAAAACCTAACCTAACCTAACCTAGCCCAACCTAACCAAACCTATTCTAACCTAACTTGTCATCATAAAACCTTCCATTAAATTGAAAAAGTTGGCTTGCAACGCTGACTAAATGCAAGGAGAAAAAAAAGTTTTCGGACATTCACCAATTTCGGACATTCACGGCAGCAGATGTATTAGTCCGCTCCAAATTTAAGTGTAGAATCACTGTTCTCGATGGAAATCTCAAAATGCATGGCCAGGGACAAAATTGAACCAGGTCACCGTTTACCTTCTAAAGGGAAGTTTTTTAAAATCCTCCAAAATTAACAACGAAGAAAAAAAAACCTCACAGTCGAAGTTTTAATTCTGAATAATTTACTATATTCATGGATATTATGCTTAATTCATTCATAAATTACGGTATTAATTGTTGTTGGATATAAAAAAATGGATATGCCTGTAATGTGTTGTTCTAAATCAAAATTTTGCGAGATTCTTTTTTCTTGTGATGTTCTGCAACTTGCTTTGACAGTCAGAAGTTCTATTTTGGGGGTTGTTACGATTGTAACCATTGGATAAAAATTGAATTGAAAAGACAAAATCTAAAACTTAGAACGCATACAAATAATACCATTGGGGGGTCTCCCTAAGTTCCTCGCTCTTTGCGCTAAACTTTTTGTTATGTTTTACTGAGAGCTTGATTGGTTTCCATAACATTTTAATAGTTTCAGTGTTTTCGAGTATCCTGAGATTACTTTTCCGCGAAGCCCGATTACTTATGCTTAGCGTTTTACGAGGCGTAAATGACGTCAGAGGTTTTGAGGATTACTACTTGAAACGGTCTGGATTAGTTGTTGGATAGATTATAGCTGCTAACCTCGAAAAAATGAGGGATAATCGAGGATAAGTGACGTCATAAATAAAAAAATTAAGTTTTTTTTTAAAAATGAAAAAAAATTCTTGAAAACATGTTCTCTGCATATTTTATATTTATATATTTGTAAATAAGCTGTGTATGGTAGAGAGGACGTGGACGTGATTCAGTTTTGTTATTTGTCTTGTTATCCCCAATGCTTCAGCTAACAGCTAAAAGGGCACAATTTCAATACCATTACTACTTACATCTAATACTACTACTATTATCACTAATACTTTCCCTATTGCTCTACTATTACTTCTCCTAGGGTATATCCTAGAATAGGGTATAAAATAAAAACTGCCATGGAAAGTTTATTCTGCTTTAAAACTAAATCAAAAGACACTGTATGTATGCTGGTTCCGAATAAGGCGTCTCAGCAATATCTCAGGAACGACTGAGTGTATTAAGTTAAAACTTTCGAGCTACTACTATTACCATTTCTGCTCATACAATTGAATTAAATCAAAAGAGTTTATTTGCATCCAGATTGTCAAAAGAGCATAGATACAATGTTTTGGGAATGGTATTAAGTTTTGTTGCGTTTTTTTTTTCAAGAAAACTTGATGAGGTATGAAGCTAAATTAAAAACAATAGTATGTATGTCCAGATTTTCAAAAGGGCGTATGTTATTTAAAATTGTGGAAAAATTTTCTCCAACATATAAATAGTAAGTCAAACTATGGATTTGACAAAAAAAAACGAAAAGATTTAGATTATTCTTTTCGTTTTTCCATAAAAAAGATTGTGTCAGTAAAAAACGAGCTGAAATTAATTTAAAAAACTTAGACAAAATAATTTTCACTTTCTTAACTAAATAAATCCAAAATCATTAAGACTCCAAGAAATACATATAAAATTGTTTTAAAAATTGTATATAATTTTGAAATTTTTTGTAAACATTTATTGATGATATATGCAATTAAAATAAAATTTATTGTATGTAATATTGTCTATTCATATTCATTTTTTTCTCGATATTATGGGTAATAGAAACATTCAGCTCGAAATACGGATTGGTCGAGTTTGTTGAAAAGACCTTCATTCAAATATAATGCATCAAACACAATGAAAAAAAAGAGATAGAAAACAGACATATACATAAAAATTCCGAAAAATAAATAGAGAAGAGCTCGAGAAGCTGGGAAAAATGAACACTAAATGCAAATAAAATTTTCTCGATGATCAAATACCATAATAAATAAAGATAATGAAAAAGAAGGAAAATGGGAAAAAATACGAGGAAAGGTGAAAAAGAATAATGGGAACGGGGGAGTGATAGTATCGAACCAAGAAATTTAACCAAAACAAAACCAAAGGGTCGGCAGGACCAACAGCGACAAGACTGGCAAAAATCTCCATATTTCAGAAAAAGCAGTGGAACCGCCAGGACTAGACAAGAGACTTATCAACAATCCCCTGTGTTTATAAAATTGGTTTCTGAAAAAGGATTTAAAGACAAAATAGTTACAGGGAGATCTTTTAACAAAATTCCATCAAGAGCAGTCAATTTCTATCATTTAATTAAATTAGGAAAATTAAAAAGCAATGTTAATTGTTCTATCACGCGAAAGTTCTGAGATAACCTGTCGAATTTTTATTATTTCAAAACTATAAGTATTGCAGTAATTAATTATTACAGTTTATATAAAATAAACTGCTTACACAGCATTACATCACAGCACACCAGCTATCTGGGTGGGAAAGGCTTAGTGGATCTTAGCGGGGGAGAAGGTTCCTGAAGCCTAAAAGTCCATTTTCGGACCAAATTATTTGAATTTTCGTTAGAGGTCCTTCATGTCAATGTGGCGTGCGAATTTATCTCGTAACGTCCTTAGTTTAGATAAGATAGATTGATGCATTTATTAAAAGAGCAATTCAACGATAGATCTAATAATAAAAACACAAAACTAAATGTATCACTAAACCCTACACGAAGCCTTATGGTGGGGAATGTAGGAGAAAAAAACTAAAAGGGAAAATGACGAGTAGCCCCCTGGAACTCATTATCTGCAAAAAAATGGTCAAAGTAAAGTGCTATTCGCAAATTAAACGCATAAAATGTGAAAGGTTCGGGTATGAAAAAAAAACACATTCCATTTGTGTATCTACCTGCGCCGAAGAAAGAATGAGGCCCCCTTGTGAAGGAATTTTTTTCTATGACCCTTCCTCCTCTCTTGAAAAGAATGGATCTATAATGTTATTAATTTTGAGTTCTCTCTCCCCTCCGCCCCCCCATCAAGAAAATTTGTATGTTTTTTTTTTAAATAATCATCCTTTCCAAAGTAATTTTATAGAAAAATCCAGCTCCAGTAGATTCCTTTGGGCAGAAGGCTTCTGTAAAATCTAGAATAACGGACAGAAATTATAATTTAAAAAAGTAATAAAAAAGTTGTATTATAAAAAATTTCAAACGGATAGAAATTATATCGTAAAAAAAGTTTTGAAATAAAAGTACAGGGGATCGCTATAAAAATTATCCGACATATGAGGTACCACCGCTTTAACTCCTGACTCTTTCTAGTATAAATTTAAAAAACTTCTTTCTCAAAATATCTTTCAGAGTAAAGAGCTAAATTAAACCAAAATACACCAAATTGTGCATTGTGGTAGATAGTGGCTTGAAACCTGAGGTTTCTCACATATGTTGAAGGTTATTGTGCAAGGCTCATCAGTATTGTACTCTTTTTGGACTTCACCACCCCATCCCACCCCCCTCAGTTATAAAAAGAGGGAAACACACCCCAAAAATAGGGGTGATCTCGATAAAAATTTACTCCATTTGATTTAGTATATCCGGAGAACCTGGAGCCGAGGTTTTAGCTCTCTTTAAATAAAATTCAGATTTTTACTGAAAAAGGAGGCTGAGAATATGTTTTTATTTGATTTTGGTTTTTTCTTGTTTCTCCTTTTATTTTTCAGGGCTAAATATGTCAAACCAGTTTTCGTAGAATATTGAAAGTGGGTTTACTGGAACGAAAGTTAAAAATTCTGATGCCCTTGTAGAGTAAAAAAAAGTGTCACAGCAAACGAAGTTTGATAAACTACAAAAAAAAATTAAAATAATCAAGAGACCTTGACACGATGTTAATATTCAACCTATACATAAGAAGGTGCTCCGAATAACGGTGAAAGATTTGCTAGATGTTTTTCAGAGAAATTGCCTACGGATTGTTTTAGGTACCCGACTCACTGACTGTATTTCAAATAGTAGGCTGTACAAAACGTGTGGTTCAATCTCACTTTCTAGGGCAATAATAAGAGAAAGCCTGAGATGGCACTACCGCACGTTTTGTGAATGAAGGATGACTGATTTCCAACGATTGTCCTTTTCGGCCAACCGTCTAGGGCTAAACAGATAGCAGGTCGTCCTTGGATGGGGTGGGAGGATGTCTCAAGAAAAGATTTAAGGGAATTATGAACTTCCTAGGAGGCTGTGAAGAGGGAGGCTTTGGATAGATTGGGATGGAGAAGTAGCGTGCGTGGCTGTTTTTGGCCTCAGGCAGCTTGGTGCTGTGGTGAATTGTTAGTAGTAGCAGTAGCAGTTGAATTCTGTCCCTAGCGATTCAGGCAGCCTATCCACTAGCCTGACTTTTGTTGATACGGTCAACTAAACTTGATTTAAATGAGAAGGAGTATTAGTTGATTCTCTTTATATTAAATAATCGTAAATTGGGTTTATAGGAATATCCCCATTATCTCTATTTAAAGCGATGTCTTTATCAATATATATATTTTTTAATTTCAATTGCAATTCTATGTTGTTTGCCAAACTTCAGGTATACCCAGTTTGGTCTTAGAACGTATTTATGTCACAGCAAAGCCATGAAACCTGCCATTTTGTAATACAAAAGTGTCATTTTGGCCGGAAGAGGGCCAAAATCTGTTGACCGAAATTACAATTTCTGTCCAAAAATATTACAATTTAAGCTTGTTTTGACGCCACCGGAAGTGCCATCCGGGGTGCTTGCCCCCTCTAGCCCATATAGAATCGGCCCTGAGTTGATACTGATATTAGCTATCTGTTTTTCAGGTATTGGAAGCGGCAAAGCAACTCTGGAACAATGTTTAGAGCTTGCTAGAAAACCCATTCTTATAAAACAATGGAAATCTGTAAAACATTTAATTATAGATGAAGTATCTATGGTAGATGGCGACTTTTTTGAGGTAATTTATTTACTTATAGAAGAAGATATAAAAATGTACTAAGAGGCTACCACTCGCCTTTCATTTTTGTTAGTACTTGCAACTTTTAAGATGGATAAAATATATTGAAAGTACCAAATGTATTTATTATGTGGGTTTCCTAAAAAACATGATTAGCATTTTAATAATGAGCTTCTTTGGTGCTATGATTTGCTGGGTCCTGGCTTGATGCAAAAACGAGTTTCAGGTGTAAGGTATTGCGAAAGACCCTATACTTTGATGTAAAGAGCTGGACATATTGTTCTTTAGTTTGAAAAAGGAAAGACAAGAAAATATAGGTTGGTTTTTAGTATCAAATTTAGCTCAATCTAAATATTAATTAAGGGGGAATTTGACCCAGAAACACCTGATTTATATATTGAACTTCGGCTTTTGTGCCGTAATGCTTCAAAATAAGGTGTCATTAAAGATTATTTTCTTTAAACAGTAAAAGAGAAGTTTCTGAACAACAAAAGAGAAGCATCCTAAATATGGAAATAGAAGTCTGTTATAAGCTTGAGTTAAACTACTTTTCAGTGTTTTAAATAAAAAAAAAACTAATGTTTTCTTTCTGGGGTCTGAAATACTATAGATTTATAAAATAAAATAGTACCCTTGGATTCCTTATTTTTTGCTCTTTCCAAGTGTAATCGTTGACTTTCTGACTGTGGTCGATTTCCACGGTTTGCCTAAGCTAATTTTTTGAACAAGTCATTTATCGGGATGATTTTCTCATTTGCCTCCAGGAAACAACAAGCCATTATACATTTACTTTGATAAATTTTGGCTTTTATAATAAAAGAAGAGAACCTAACTTTACCAATAGTACCTAAAAACATAAGATATTTATTTTTAAAGATTCCATCACAAGCTCTAAAGGGTCAAATTTGAATTCTTGAGTCATAAAAAAAACAAAACTAGCAAAAAAACGCTTGAAAAAAGCTTTAACTTATTACTATATTATTTTATGTTTTAACTTATTCAAATAAATTATTTGTTTTAATGACAAGAGAAGAGAAACCTAACCCTATCAATACTTTAACTCAGACTCAAAACATCAAAAGAAAAGTTTCTGAGCAATCGAAGAGAAATTTCCTAAATAGGAATTTAGAAGTTTATATAAACTTAAAGTTTGTAAAAACAATGATTCGTAATAAATAAACTATTTCCACTAAAACAAGAGCTCTTAAGTTATCATTGTGTGTATTGTATGGTATACCTATACCATATCAAGCCATATATTGTATGCCTATTAATTAGCCTATTATTATGAAGTATGGTGCTACCGCCATTATCCAATCGTTTGAATTGCTTTGTAATAATTTAACAAGACATGCCCTTGTGTCCAAAAAATTAGCCTTAGCCTATTATTGAGAAGTATGGTGCTACCGACATTATCCAATCGTTTGAATTGCTTTGTAATAATTTAACAAGACATGCCTTTGTGTCCAAAAAATTAGCCTTAGCCTATTATTATGAAGTATGGTGCTACCGCCATTATCCAATCGTTTGAATTGCTTTGTAATAATTTAACAAGACATGCCTTTGTGTCAAAAAAATTAGCCTTAGCCTATTATTGTGAAGCATGGTGCTACCGACATTATCCAATCGCTTGAATTGCTTAAAAAAGATAAATTGTTTTTTAGGCTAATTAATTAACCTAGTATTGTGACATATACAATATATGGTATATTGTATACACCATATATTGTATGGTATCAAACACAGCCATGCCTATAGGAAATTAGTATAAAGAACAATTTATGGGATGCCAAACTTTCATTAAACTCCTTTATAAGGAAGATGATATCATGAGATACTGCAGATAATTTTGTAAGTTGTTTTAGTAGTATGGTTAACGCTAAAGAAAAAACATAATGCAGTGAAGGGCAGTCAAGTGTAGATCCAGTAAGTTTTGTCGTCCGGGGGTGTTATATGGGCGTGGGTTTAAAAGAAGGAGCATATTTAAATTTTCGAATTAAATTATCCTATGTGAGTCAAATATCCTCTCTGACTACAAACTTTAAGAAAATCATAACGTATACTCTCTTGTGAGGATCAGAAAAATATTGCTACTGACTGTAGAATAGTAGTAATAATAATAATGTATTTATATAACCCACTTTTATAGAAAAATAGCGGAGTAAAGTACACTAAAAAGGAAGAAAAATCCAATACAAAGAGACAAAGATAACTTAAACCTTAACTTAAATCACTGACAAAAACACACGGATAATATTATGGATTGGGTATAGGGACACAAAGGCATGTCTTATTAAATTATTACTAAGCAATTCAAACGATTGGATAATGTCGGTATCCAATTTGCGCCAATTATTTGCACATGAGATGCAAATCTGGCGCAAACCATTCATATTCAATAACCAATACATTCCACTTAAAAACAAGACATAATATTCACAATATGTGGAATATATTTTAGCTAAAGCTCGGCGTGAGTATAGGCTCAGGCTCATTTATTTTTCAATCATATGCACATAACATACTAAATGTACAAATATATGGCAGAGAGACAAGCTCGTTTCGTACAGATAAAACAACTAAAGCAATAAATAACGAAATACATGGATAATCAATCAAATAAAGAAGAAAGAAAAAAAATATGGACATAACAATATAAGTGGTTAATATCAAATTGCTTCGAATGTCAATTACAGAGGTTCCCAATCCAGCAATGCGTTTCTCTCTTGGCCATACACTGCTGTCTTGGCCATACATTGTCGGTCATACACCCCTGCTGCAGAAGAAAGAGTGCTATGCAATGGGCAACAGTTTGAATCAAGCAAAAGCACTGTCATACCTATAGGAAACTAGTATAAAGAACAATTTATGGGATGCCAAACTTTCATTAAACTCCTTTATAAAGAAGGTGATATCATGAGATACTGTAGGTAATTTTGTAAGTTGTAGTAATAATAATTCATTATAAGAAAAAACAGGGACAAAATCAATCGGTAGCACACCGAAAGTGTCGCTTGCGAGGGTGTGCTATTAACAAAAAGATAAAAAAAGCAGAAAAACAAATATATTTTATAAGAAGCCGGAGGGTGAAACTGTGTACAGAAAAAAAAATTGCTTAGATATGTCATACATAATAGAACTACAAAATATCATGATCCCGAAGCAAAAATGATAAAAGAGGGACTGGGGCTTTAAGAAAGCGGTGGGGGTGAACCGACAGTGAATGTTAGGAATTGAATGTTCATCCTCAAACATAGCGTTGACGTTACCCTCTTTTATACTGATCTTACCGCGTCTATGAAGGATATTATGTCTTTGCCTTACAGTAGTACTTCAGGATTCGTTTTATTAGCCTCAACTAAATTAGGTTATTCCTTACAACACAGGAAAAAAATAGAAAAAAACTGAACATGGTTGATGACACTTCTGCTAAACGGAATAAAAGAATTGCTGAAGTGATTTGTTCTGCATCTTATTGGCTCCAACTTGTTAGTGTGTTGAGTATTGGCTTTGGGGGCAGTAAGAGTAGGTAACAACGTAATGTGTTTTTCATCAGCGAGGAGCAACTGTCCAAATTTGCACATGAGATGGAATCTCCGTTCTCTCAGCGTTCTCTCTGCAACTTAGCAGTTGCAGTTGCGTGTGTATCATATTTGGGCCCCAGTATGATTTTTATCACCCGTTTTTGAACAGCCTTGAGATCGTCACTTGTTGTCAATGTTGTAACATCTGTGGTCCCCAAACAGGGCACGTGTATTCTAGCAAGGGAACGTCACTTCGATTGAACGTCAGTTTTTAGCAGCCAAGTTAATTTGGATACCCCTTCAAAATAAATTGTTGCCAGAAACGGTTTTGATATCAAATATCTGAAACGCAAAAAATCCTAATCGAGAAGCTTTGAATGTTTCTGCAGAGCTAATCAGGAGTACAAAGAAAGGAAAGGCTAAATCCTTCAACTATCTTGCTTTACGGCTCCCACATTTTTTGCTATTATTACATTCAGAGTTGGTTCAATTACTGAAAAATCTTTTTGTGCAGTGTAGATTGAATTAATTGTTTAATTTTTACCAAAAATCAAACTTTGTAACAGAAGTCGCAATGTTCTTTCATCTGCGCAGTTTGCCTTGGCCTTATGAAGATAATCAAACGGAAACTTTTTCTCTATCATAAATTGGGAATAAGTACTTTCAACTGCCTTAATTGAAAAGAATTGGAAAACTGTATATCACTTACTACTCAAAACGGACGTATCTTTGTACGGTTCGCATTATTCAGACATGCGATAGGCGTAATTTAGAAATGACCTCGGCTATCCATTCCGCAGCAATATTTTGATGGTAATTGACTGTTTGCGACAATACAGAGGTGAACACAATAAACTTATCTCAAACACGGAGGAAATAAAAAAAAAGATTCTCTTAGGATGTGTCAAACGAAAGAGAAATCTGCGGAATCATGTACGTGTTGCACTTTTTTTCAAAGTAGTATTTTTTTAGTGGCTCAAATTTGCGCCATTATTTTATTTCGAGGGCTAACCCCTTGGTATAGGAAGAATTTCGAAAAATATCCCAAAACCCCTCGAAAATGGTATCAGCTCGAAATGACAGCTACACCATAAAGAATCTTTCGAAGATGATAATGCTTTATCTGACCAAAAATGGTCAACATCCAGCTAAGGTGTTAGTAGTCTTCAAATGGGTTTGTGCTCAGTGCACTGCATTACTTGCGGCACTCTAACTGCTGCGGCACAGTCACTGATGCCTACGTCTGCCAGTCAACTAATTCTTTTTATTTTTCTAGAAATTAGAAGTCGTTGCTAGAAAAACGCGTGATTCTGATCTTCCTTTTGGAGGAATACAACTGATTTTGTGCGGAGATTTTCTCCAGTTGCCTCCTTTGGTTAGGCGTGGAGAGAAACGGTGGTATGCTTTTCAGACAGCTGCTTGGGAGAATTCAGTATCAAAAATTGTTGAACTAAAGCAAGTGCATCGTCAAGCTGACAAGGAATTCATTAAAATTTTGTCTCAAATCCGATCAGGAAGGTAATGTAATTATGACAAATGTTTCTTTGATTCTCTATTTGTATGTAAAAATAGTGAGGACGTAGTTTTATTGTTCGATTTTTCGATTTTTTCGAATTTTTTCGATTTTTGGGAGCAGCAAACTAAATTAAGAAGGGTAAAATAGTAATAAATCAGCTGAGTAATCAGCTTCTGCCCCATTGGTCAAAAGAGATTTCAGGGAATATATCTATTAACATATAAATCGCAAAAGCCAGCCTGTGGTAGAAGTCGAATTGAAGTTATCAAGTATTTTGGGTAATAGGTTGCATAGGTTGCATCAAGACTGGGCTGGGTAATCGTAGACAGAGAAAAGCCAAGACAGATAGTCCAAGTAGTTGAGAGGCAAATGTTTCAATGGCTGGGGTACAGGTAAATGGCAGGAGTATGAATGACTCTAATTGAACACATACTTGTCAGGTTTCGACAGCCTTCTTTCACGTCCAAATCATGGAAAATAATTCCTTCAAGTGAGTAAATATTCGGTTTGCTTTTTCGGTTTTCTCTCAATCCAAATAAAAAATTCTTTCATCTGGTTGGGGAAATTTTTTTACAATAAATACATGCTTCTTTGACTGCACTGATTAGGCCTACGATTGACGCTGTATTTTAAATATCTATCTAAAATAGAATTAAATTTAAAAAAAAAGGTTTTTTAAATTGAAGTTAAGGAGCAACATTACAACTTGAAACAAACAGAAATTATTCCGCATATGAGGGGTTGTCCCCTCCTCAGTGCCTCGCTCTTCACGCCAAAGTTTTTTGCACTTTTAGAAAAAGCTTCTTATTCTAATTAAACAGCCCTTGTGCTTCGCGATTTGCTCTTATTTGTTCTTATACGAAAAGTTAAAGTTTAGCCTAAAGAGCGAGGTATTGAGGAGGGGGCAGCCCCCCTCATATACGGAGTAATTGTATTCGTTTTAAGTTTTATGTTGCTCCTTGCTTTCAGTTGAAATTTTTTTTTTTTAATTTGAATTCCTGAACGTTTCTTAAATAATGCTGGGAATTACGGGTCCCCTCCATGGAAAATTCTCTCTCCATAAAAATTTCCTCACACCTGAATTCCCCCCCCCCCCCGAAAATTCCATCCTTCTCGAAAATCCTCCTGGAAAATTTCTTGTGGACGATTCCGCCAGAAAAATTCTCCTTAGTTCTTAGCATACTTTCATTCAAAAAAAAACTAATCTTTGATCGTTTTTTCAAATCAGGCCAGAAATCCACCCTCCGTGCAATAATTTCTCCTCAAAATCTCCCTCTAACAGTGGAAACAATTTCCGCTGGAACCCTCCCCCCCCCTCCACATGAAAAAACGCTCGAAACAATTCCAACTCTGTGGAAAATTTCCCCGAAATATCTCTACAAGTAAAATTGAGTCAACAAAGAGAAATTAAGGCAAACAAAAACAGTTTCATATTAGAATGTTGTCAAATTTCCTCTGGAAAGTTTATCCTCGGACCCCCCCCCCCTGCCTCACGAAAGATTATCCCTGTGGAAAATTCCCCTCCCCTCGAAAAAATGTTTGTATGCTTCCCAATCTCAATAATAAATTCTATATGTAAACAATGACCAAATTTCATGACTTAAAGCCCTTTTCCCAGGGGCTGTAGGGGGTTATGTTATCCCCAAAGACATGCTTATTGGACTTTTTAACTATTCTGGACATATTGGGTAACTCGAAATTTTAATCGGACGACTTTGGAGAAAAAGGGCCGTGGGAGGGGGCTAGTTGCCCTTCAATCTTTTTGGGCACAAAAGGGCGCTAGAACTTTCAATTTCCGTCTGAATAAGCTCTATCTCGATATTCTAGGACCAATAGTTCGATGCGATCACCCATGGGAAAAAGCAGACAAACAAATAAACACGTATTCGTGATATTTCTTCTTGCAAAAAATACAAAATTGCACATTTTTGCAGATGAGAGCTTGAAACCTCTTTAGTAAGTTTGTCTGACATGCTGAATCTAACATTGCGATTTTCATTAAGATTCCTTGACTTTTTTGGGTGGGGGGGGCCTTTTTTGAAAACCAGCCAAATTTTCCCAGGCTCGTAGGTTTTATGGGTAACGCAAAACTTAATGAATTTTATATATTTGGAATTAACATAATAAGCCAATTCTTTTGATGTATATATTGATATCAAAATTCCGCTTTTAGAGTTTTGGTTACTAATGAGCCGAATCGCTCCGTTCTTACCGTTCGTTACCATGAACTGTTTGATGGTTGCTTTTTTGTTTGGAATTTTTTTTTCGAAGGGTACAAGATTTTGCCCGCAATTTGACATACATGATGGATTCGACATAGTTAGACTGGGCAGTTGTCACTTAAACGAGGTACCCGACACTGGCCTTCAATATCAAAATTGTTCTTCAGTTTAAGTCGCTAAAAATTACTTTATAAGGACGCATTTGGGTGGATTTTTAAGATAAATTCAATAATATATAATAAATAGCAATAAAAAATATCACTCCTTATTCAGTGACTGGTTTTTCGTATAATATTGTAATCGGTTTAGAAGCTAAATTTTTGAAGGTCAATCAAAACTACACTATTTATTTTTTCTAATTTAGTCCAATTAAAGCTTTATGGGTAATTAACTCAATTGGGCAAATTTCCTTAAGACTTTCTCCTTTAAATTCGTTAAATCTGGCTTGAATCCATCAAATCATCTGTATTATCTGCCGGTGTGTAGTATCTTTTAAAAAACTTTTCTTTCATTGCTTTAAGGGGCAAATTATTCTATATGGGGCAAAATAATGCTATCTGTTGTAGCATTTACAAGAACATCACAAATATATGTGACGATTCAGATTTTTCGTGTTTTGATAGAGTTGAAATTAGGTGGAAATGAAATTAATATGTTGCTAAGTTGTTGTTTTTTTTTTACTCCTTAGAAGCTTAAAAAAAATAAAATTGTCAAATCTAGTAACGATTTATAAATTCTTTTTTATTGACAATTTTAGAATGTACATCATAGTAATGAACTAACGTGTTACCATTATTAGTGCGATTAAGATGAATTAGTGAACAGTCCTAGACTGAAAGTTCTTAATTTTTTCTGTAGGATTTTAGTAAACAGGAATTGCTAGTTGACAGAAAAACTCGATATATCCAATCCTTACGAAATCTAATCATGAAAAAATTAGTTTTTTTTTAGCTGATTAGTAAACTTAAATCGACTGAAATTTCATCGTAATCTCAATTCCCTGGTTGATACATTATAACGAGAACTGAGAACTGTCAGCCCCCTTTTTGAACAAAAGTACTTTCACTTTTTGATCATTTGGCATTTAGCCATCTAACGTTTGGCGAAACTTGGCATTGTTCAGTGTAATAATAAGAACAGCTAATTTAATTTGTGTAGTCAGTCAGTTTGATCTAAGTGTTCAATGGCGTGTCTGAGTTTCGAAGTTGGTCAAAGTGTCTGATCTCAATTCCTGAATCATTCTTTCTTTCTAGAAGCCCACGTTTGAGAGCTATATTTTCTATAGAATTCTGGCACTATAATTTCTGACGATTTTAGGATCCTGATTTGTGTTTTAAGATTTTTCCTATTCAAAATAAGACGAGCCTACACTAAAGCTATTCTGTTAGTTTAATCAAAGACCCTTTTCATTATCTATTACAGGGATCTGATATTTCTGACTCGTCTCAATAATTTATGTAATTGTGAAATTACGGAAATTATGTTTTTGAGGAGGACACTCCCCCCACAGCCCTCAGGGCAAGGGTTGTATGTTATGCCCTGTGGGATATAAGGTTTTTATAGAAATCTTTGTCGTAGAAACTTCAAAAAGGGCTCATTCGATTGGAAATTCAAAGGGTTAGTTCCCTTTTTAACAGTCGAAAGTGATTGGAGGGCAACTAACCCCCCTCTGATGCCCACCTTTTCCCCACACACATCCAATCAAAATTTTGAGACAACCATTTTGCTCAACGTAGTTGAATGTTCTGGAAATTAGGTTTTTCAGGATGACAACACCGCACAGACCTCAGAGCAAGGGTTATAAGTTATTCCCTGGGGGCATATAAGGTTTTTATAGAAAGTGTTGTTGTAGAAACTTCAAAAAGGGCTCATTCGATTGGAAATTGAAATGGATAGTGCCCTTTTTAATAGTCAAAAGTGATTGGAGGGCAACTAAACCCCCTCTCACGCCCACCATTTATCCAAATACATCCAATGAAAATTTTGAGATAGCAATTTTGTTCAACGTAGTTGAAAGTACTGTAAATTAGGTTTTTGAGGATGAAAAAAAAATTTATGTTTTCACTTTTATAATTTTAAGAAATAAAAAAATAATTATGATTTTAAGGAATAAATATCAGTATATGCATATTAAACTGACAATGCACATTTTTTCAGGAAATTCATTTGAATTTTTTCAGTAAAATACAAATTACATTCTGGGTTTTAGAAAGCATAGGGTTAGAACCCTACTGAGATTAATTTCTGCTCGTTTTTAGTTCGACTTATTTTAATTTATGTTTGTTTTGTGTTTCATTTATCTATTGATACTTATTTGTGGTAGTTGTATGCTTGGTAGATTATTTGATTTTTTTTTTTTTATTTTTTTTTTTTTTTTGTTGTTTTGTTGTTTTTTGGTTTAATGGAGTTCTTTACTTTTTTTTGAAAAACTTATTTTGTGCAAAAAGTTTTTTTGATTAATAAAAAAAATAAGTTTTTTCAACTGAAAGTAAGGAGCAACATTAAAACTTAAAACGAACAGAAATTTCTACGTATATGAGGGTGTCGCCCCCTCCTCAATACCTCGTTCTTTACGCTATATTTTTTTAGACCTTTCAAAAGAGCTCATTATTCTAATTTAACCGCATTTGTGATTCTGGAGTCATTCTGAAATGATCAAAACAAAAAGTCAAACTTTAGCGTAAAGAGCGAGGTAATGAGGAGGGGCGACTCCCCCTCATATACGTAATTAGTATTTTCGAGCTAAATAATTTGCTTCGTACTGAAATCAAACTATTGCCTCTATTATTACTACACTCACTTTAATCAGCCTTCTTATAAGTATTTCCTCCTCTTTTATCAAAAATAATTACCATAATTTTTCGTTATTTATCCCTAACTTTTTAACCACCATATTTCAAAAAATCATTCACCATACTATGAGCACCTTATTTTCAATCCTTTTTAGTACCAATTTTTTTAGAAATTGCAAAAATTTATATTATTCTATGTATAATTTCTTATAGCTTATCACATTTCAATACATTTCCAAATATAATGCCCATCTCCCTTTAAGACGTTTCATATCAATAATTGAGATCTTGTTTCTATGTTTAACTAGGATGTGTCCACGCAGTGTCCTTCCTCTCAATTTCTTTGAACGTGTAATTGAACTTGTCAAACGATCATTCCGTGTCGCTACATCTTCAGATCGTCAGCAATTATATCCAAAGAACTTCGTTTTCTTTTATCCTTATCCTCCATTTCATATCAACATAAACATCATTTAAGCAGCAGAATGAACATCTTTTTTAGCCAAGACTCCTGATTCGTCAAGGTCCGATGAGGAGTTTGAAAATTTTTACTCTCTGCTTCAGAGTCTTGTCGACGCCATTCTAAAGAAACTTCGTTATAGTCCTTGGAGACTTCAATGCCATCTTGGGAAACGACAACAGCGGAAACGAAGATATCATGAATAAACTTAGAATCTGGCAGATCAACAGCAGAGGAGAGCGACTCATCGAAATTTGCCGAGACAACGACCTTTTTGTGACAAACACAATGTTCAAACACCGGCGAAAGAGGAAAGTCACTTGGTGGTCTCCCGATGGAAGGACTGCCAACATGATTGATTACATACTGGTATTGAATCGGTGGAAATTCTCGTTCACAGACACAGTGACTCTCCCTGGTGGAGATTTTGACAGTGATCACAGCCTCCTTATGTCATCAATTCGTCTAAGGTTAAAGGCTGTTTTTAAATCGAAGCAAAAAGTCCCAAGATTTTGTGTGGAAGTCCTCAAGGACCAGAAGACGAAACAAGATTATAGAGAGCATCTAAACGAAAGACTTTCGAAGATCATGCAAGAAACAACTGTCCTATTTAGCTCAGCCGACATAGCTTGTGTTGCAAAGTAGCAGGGCTATAAATGAAACATCCGAGATCGTTCTCGGCCGTAAATCTGCCAGAGCAACCAGAAACCAACTCTCAGAAAGTAACAAGATCAAGAAAGCAAGGATTGGTTCAAGCAACTGAAACTCCAAATCGAGAAGAAAACTCGCCAGGCACTTAGAGACATGATAACCAAAAGTGTCAGCAGTGCGAAGACGACTTCCAAAGAGATTACTCACACCTTGTGTTCAAATGTGCTAAAGAGCTAGCAAATCATAAAGATACAAAGTGCCTGGAACTCTTGGATAAAAATGGCCACAAAATTACCTCTCGCGCTGAAATCCGAGATCGTTGGAAAGAGCATTTCCAGGAAAAGCTAAATCACACAGTAAATCCAGATCCTGAAATCCTTCAGATGTTTCCAGCATAAATAAATGAGGAACCACCCCTACCACCCTTAAGGCCAGAGGTAGAAACTGCTGTGAAATCCCTCAAATCCAATAAAGCATCCGAGATCGACGGTATCCAAGCAGAACTGCTCAAAGTAGAATCTGACGTTATCATTGACCTGTACCATCGAATAGTAACAGCTGTTTGGGAAACAAAATACTATCCCAAGTTCTGGTCAAGTTCTGGTCATAGTTCCCCTGCACAAGAAAGGATCCAAAACATAAGAAACATGACAAGACATGTTATCTCCGAGTATCAAGCCGGATTCTGTCAGAATAGATCCACTATAGACCAAATATTTGTCATTAAACAAATCATGCAACGAAATTTGGAATTTGGTAAAGAGTTATACCAACTATTCATCGACTTTAACCAAGCCTTTGACCTAGTCTAACGAAATGGTCTCTGGCATATCTTGGCTCACTACGAAGTTTCCTCTGATATTATTGATATTATAAGGAGTATTTAAGAAAAGGCAAGTAGCATGGTGCAGCCTAGGGAAGGACTCATTGAGGAGTTTTCAACCTCTACAGGTGTTCTCCAAGGATGCATCCTCTCACCCACTCTTTTCTGCCTATTCCTAAACAATGTGCTGGCACTTATCCCCGATAACACGGGAATAGTCTTGGGGGTATACCTTTTTGACCTACTTGCATGTGCTGATGACATTAATCGTCTGAACGAAAAAACAGAGGAAATCTAAGCGCAAACGCTATCGACGAAGCAGCTAGTTGCTTTGGAATTAAGATAAACACGTGCAAGACCAAGGTGAGAGTAACGCAGCATGCAGAGACTAGTCACCCTCTCACCATAGTCACTATTCGGGGCGAGAAAATCGAATGGGTCGACCAATTTATTTACCTAGGAAGTGTGCTGATACCGACGAATGACTCTTCAAAAGACATCAAACGACGCCTGGCTCTGGCCTCCGCATGCTTCAAGTCACTGCGCTCTATTTGGAAAAATAAATACCTCCCCTTAAAACTGAAGATACGACTCTTCCGTGCCTTAGTGATTCCAGTTGCAACGTAGGGAACAGAGACATGGAATCTAAACGCCGAGGACAAGCACCAACTGGTGGCTTTTGAAACTAAATCGCTCCGAAAGCTCAGTGGTATCACTTACCATGACCGAGTATCAAACGAACAAATGCTGTCCTCCTTGGATTACCCTCAAGCCATCATGCAAACCATCAAACTCCTACAGCTTCGATGGTTAGGACACGCTCAGCGTATGTCACCAGCCCAACTGCCTAAAATAGCCTTTGAGGGAAGAATAAATGTCTCTTGCCCCAGGGGAAGACCTCCCAAGCGCTGGTGGAAAAATTTCTCTGACCACCCCACCCAAAAACTGCTGAGGACTGCGACAAACAGGGAGGCATACCGAAAATATTGTTATGATGCCATTAGAGGAGAAGTCCCGAATCTAACAACCCGGCCGGATGGGAGTTCAGTAAGTAAGTATGTTTATCTTTGTAACTTGCTGTCGCTTGGTTACATAAAACCTGCTACTTTGACAGTCAAAAAACTTCGTTTTCGTTTCTCGTAAATGTGTATATCAGATGCTTTGTTCATTTCTTACTCTGTCTGTCGAGATAATTTGTCATATATAGTTTTCGATGATTCTTTCTTTCTTAGACCAGATGCAAGTCCTCTGTTCTATCGACACGTTACGTGAAACAAAAGAGTCTCAATTTTAGCTGTCTAAATGTGTAGGATCTCCAGCGCTATCTGTTTCATTGAACAAGTATGGAATAAGCTGTTTTTGTTTATACTTTCTGAGGAAAAATTAAAAATCTGTTCCGTTATTGTTTGGGTAAGGTTTTGGCTGAGAAGTGTGTGTTCCTTGCGAAATTTCTGAGCATTCTCCTTGGAGCCTTATGCTTAGCTGGGGAAAAAAAATCGAAAACTCGATATTTAGAAATCTAAAAAAAAAATGAATCATAGCGAATACCAGATGTGTGTTTGAATTCTTTTTTTTAATTGTCATCATTTCTTTTCTTTTCTTCTTCTAATTCTTATTGATGTTGACTTGTATTAATTTTTTATTCCAAATGTTTTGATTTTTAAGTTATTCGACGTGGAATGCAAGTTCGACTATTTTTTATAGTTTGTTATTTAGTTTGCCAATAAATTATTTATCTTATCTCCCCCCCTCTTTTGTTTTTTTTTTGGGGGGGGGAGTTCATTATTAGTTTTTGGACATGAAACTTCTTAATGCTCTATTTTGCTAATTCGTGTTAATTTTTATTGACCATTTTTATGTTTGAAAGATTTCTTATTTGATTTTTTTTAAAATTTGTCTTGCTGTCCTGGTGTTTTCTGTTTTTTTTTTTTTTTCTTTTTTCTTCTTTTACTTCGACATATGAAGCAAATTCGGCTCCATTATTGCTTGTGACAGACTTTTGAAATTAAATATTATATAATTTTATTATATCTAGTATTTTATTTATCGGGGTGTTTTAACTTTTATACTTCTCAGAAATGTGTATTGCGTTTAAACCGTATATTTCTCAGCTGAATATCACTGCGGAGCTCCCACAACCTCTTTCATTAAAAAAATGTGTCGCAAATTTCCAAGAAACACGGTACACTTGATCACTAGCAACGCGAAACACTTTGCACATTTGGAACACCGCTAATGAAGAATGAGCTATCTTTAAGTGATTCATTGTTATTTCAGGTGTTCTAGTGAAAGTGCAGCTCGTTTAAAATCCACAGCCAAACAAACAATTGAAAAAGATGGTATTGTGCCAACCATCCTATGCACACACACTGATGACGTGGAACATATCAACATGCGGAGCCTTGATAAATTACCAGGTGAGAGTCCCACGATGTTGTCGCTGGTAATTCAATTGTCATTTTTATTGAACGATTCATTGTCACAGCTTTCATTGTCTTTGAAAGCTGTTAATTCAATTTTCATTGAACAATTTTCAAATACTTATGAATTATACCAAATAAAATTTTGAATTCATTAACAAGATTTATTATTTGGAGAATTTAGGATATGGTAATATTCTGTGAATTTGTCACTTGACAATTAATTTAGCACTGTATTTAAACTTAGCGCTTATATGAAAGTTTTTAAAGGGATTAAAAACTTTATATACAATGTAACCAGATGCACTTAAAAATGATAATGGATATGACAATTATTGTACAGATATCAAGAGGAATGTTAAATTATTTTACTTATGTCCTTGAGCTTTCGATTACTACAATTTAAAATACAAAGTACATAAGACGCCACACAGCATGAGAACAAGGCTTTGGTTAATTTACTGCAATTTGGTAATTTACGAAAATTTACTGCAGCACATCGAAATACCAAACAGAATCGATGAAGAGTTATAAATAATGTTTTTAATTGAGTAATGTTTATATAATATAAATAAATAAGGTTTTAATGTAAAGAAATTAAAATTTTAATGCAATAATAATATTTAAACAGCAACACAATAGCAATAGTTTTTTTTCAAGTCGGATTATATGTAATGCAGGATATGGAATAGAAAAGAATATAAAATATATTTGGTTCTATTTGAAATTATATTTAAATTAGCATTATTGTATTTGTCCTAATTATTTCGGTTTAAATTTTCATCGTTGGTGTTAGTTTTTCTTACTTTAATAGAGCTTTTAAGTTCCTTATGATTTATGTTTTATTTTATATTGAAGAAAAATTTACATTATTTGTACTGTTCTGTTTTGGACTTGATCGCTTCTAAAAGATTATTATTTATCTATTCTTTATTTTATTTAATGGTTTCATATTATTATTTATTTTATTTGCCATTATTTCACACTGGTACATATTTTATTGTTGTTAATGATTTTATCACTATTTTAAGTACCATCAAGCGTCGTAATGCTAAAATTTTATCTTAATCGGGATACATCATTTCACAAAAATTTTGGAAAGGGGGATGTGCCAAGATTTGTGCCCTGACTTGGAATTACTTCATTAAAATGTACTTTTAAGAAGTTTTCTACTATTTTTTTAAAACTATTATCATTGTATATTATTTATATCTTTATTATATATGCTATTTTAAATATATATCATATATTATTTAAAACTGTTGTTATCTATTATTGTGTATATTATTATTATTATTATCAAAAGGAGACTATGGCTCTTATGCCGTGAAAATGGTGTTGCTCTGAGGGCGAGGCAAAGACCTTGGAATACTGTAGACATAACAAAAACTCTTCAATACCCGATGTGTAATAGTACTTCTCAGCAGCTTTTTGAATTTGAGCAGAACTTTAGTAAAAGGAAACTCAACAGGCAAGGCTGTAACCAGGGGGGGGGGGTACCTCCTCCATCCTGAAATGTTTGTCCGACTCGTAAAAAACGTAAAAAAAAATGAATATAAAAAAAAATTTGATGTGTTTTTTAAAGTTTTTTTTGTAAAAGAGCCCCCCCCTCCCCGAAAAATCATGGATATGGCCCTGTCAACAGGTTTTTCAACTTGAAATCATCTTGGGTTTCTTAAAGTAATTTTGTTAGGGGTCCAATTGGGTTCTTCTGGTTAAGTTCACAAGACCTGCCTGAAATTTCAGAGTTCGGCTAAAAAAATCAAGAATACGATCTCGAAACTGTTTTTGAACAGTTATCGTTAAAAAAAAAAAGAAAAAAAAAGTTTCTGGAATAATTGCCGAAAACAGCTTGTTGAAATATGTTCCAAGGGAGGATCGTCAGGACAATATAGGCTCAATCCTCCTCATCTGCATCAACCTGCTGATCGTTCACTTGAGAACTAGTTTGCAGCTAGTTTAAGAGGTCATTAATTAAATGACTTTTGGCAATTACTATGAAAGTGTCAGGTATATCTTCCTACAATCTTCTCCTATATTCCTATTGTCTATAATCTGTTGTCTTATATTTTTTTATGAAACATTTAATTCAGTAAATCTGAATGTTAAGCTTTTTTTGTTGTCCTACCGAGGAGAGCATCATTTTGGTCACGTCAATTCTGGTCATGTATTTTCTTCTTCGGAATTTGCGTTAGGTCTGAAAGCTCACTATTATCTATTGTTACTGATTTCGTTCATTGTTTGCTGTTACTGGCTTCAGTCCTAAGGTCAGTTTATCCCTAGATTACTTCCTTACCAAAACTGATGAGCTCTCACCCTAGTCGTGTTCAATTTATATTTTAAATGCAGGAAATCCCACTGTATTCAAGGCCGTTGATAGTGACCCGTACCTTACGAATCAACTAGACCAACTTACTTCAGTGCCATCTACCTTATGTATCAAAATTGGTTCTCAAATAATGTTGATGAAGAACTTGGATATTTCCAGAGGATTAGTAAACGGAGCTAGAGGTGTTGTTGTTGGATTTGAAAAAGGTATTTCAGCTGTTTAATTCTTCTGAATTGGAGGGTGCTACGGCTGCTAGCTAACGATAGAATGTTGTCTTTTATGTTCAAATTACGTTTAATACTCTCAATATTAGGCAATAGTTCATTCCTGAGAAATACTAACCAACCTGCGAAATGTATATAAATCTATCAAGCCAACAAAGTTGCCTACATGTTTAGTTCTACTAAACATATTATTATTGTAATTAAAATATATGGATTTGCCTTTTTTAAGTAATTGATTTTGATCCAAATTACTGCCTCTGTGCTATACACAATTGACTGTATTGACTTAGAAACTGTATAGCTCTCAGGAGGGTCGTATCCGTTTTTTTTTTTGGGGGGGGGGGGGTAAAAAGTTTTTTTTTCAGGGTGGGTGGGGGGTAGAAAATTTTTTTAGAAAACTACTTTTGATTTTTTGGTTATTGTTTTTGCAGATATTTGCAGTATAGAGTGCAATTTTTTTGTTCAATATTGACTTACTCATGTTAGCTTAAAGCTATTATAGTTAATTACCATGTTCGATTCTATATCAAATGAAAGTAGCTCCAGTTGATCAAGGTATCCAAATTTCACGAGGTCAGCGGCTACTAAAAATAAGGGTAACCTTATCGTTTAGCCCGAAGACTATAAGCAACTTATAACTGTGGAAACTTGCACTAGTGTCGGAAAACAAACACCAACACCATCTTGCATTTGGCATTTAATTTTTTTTTTTCAATTCAATTCAATGGGTTTATTTACAAAGACAAAAAATAAATCAGACATAATAGAAAATACTCAGTCCATTTCTGGACGCCGAGAACCATAATCACCTCATAATTATGTTTCCTTCAGGAACTGAAAACAGGCTCGTAACATTAAACTAATTTTGCCATTTACACACAATTTTTCTTATTTTTACACTAAAAAAACTGCCAAGAAACGCTAAATTCTAGATTTTGTTAATGATTTTTTTTTTCGACACCAGTGCCAGTTTTTGCTCTTGTAAGTTAGCGATACTCTTTGTTTGAACTTTGTAAATTAACTCATAAGTGAGTTTGACCCTGGCCATAAAATAGAATGCTTAGAAAATATAAAAATAAGATTCATTGCTATTGTGAATTATACTTCACAGTTCCTTGGTTGAAGGAAAACGTCCATAATAGTATGGTGTTTTCTTTGTGCTTGAATATGAAGAAGGTTTTTAGTGAATTTTAGAATGAACTTTAAAAAAGTCAAATTAGGTTTTAAAAAATTAGTTGATATCTGATGGTATATATTTTTCTCGTCAGATGGTATATACTTTTCCCGCAGCATTTAATGCATATTAAGTGTCCTTATGACTGTTTAATATTAAGCTTTATCAATTGCATTGACCAAAGTGTATGGATAACTTACAAAATTCGAAACTGTATCTAGTCTCAATGAAAATCACCAATGGTGCCTTGTGTTTGTTGACATTTTTCTTAAATATGAGGTGTGTTTGTGTCAGAAAATGAGATGAGACACTTATTACTACACCAATTTTGCTTATTATTGTAATGAAAAAATGTCAAGAAATATCAAACGCTAGATGACTCTGGTGATTTTTTTGGCACAATTGCCAGTTTCCACGCTTTTTATTTTGCTATGCTCTTTCCTTTGTTTTTTAAGGGCTAAAAAAAAAATTAAGAAGTTGAATTGGTCAAATTGGCTTCTTAAGGACTATCTTTGCTATGGAACATGAGCTTCAGCGACAATGTCGGCTGTAATTTCTATGTCGTTGGATTCATTAGCTCAAGATCATCCAGTAACTGAGCCATTGTGTTACTCACCTTGCCTTAGAGAATGATTTAAAATTCCTTACAAATAGGGAAATTGTCCTATTTTGCTTGTTTCCGGTGTATTTGTAACGTATTTTTTTCTACAAAAATTAAAGCAACCTACTAGAATACATTTCAGTTAGTGGATAAAGTGAAATCTCAGGTATTGAAGGATTATAAAATTGTTGTCTTACGTTGGATCATTGGAGCTCTTGGACTGTCTAAAAATATTATAATTACGAAAGGATTTGAACAGCAAAAGCACCTACAAAATTGAATTACTTTGAAGCTTTCCCTATACTCTCCTCAGGATCTAATAGCACTTATATCCCTCTATATTAAGTAAACAAAAACTCGGATATTTAACGGTAAAGCTTGATCGAAAAGAGGATGCTTCGAACCGCAGAATGATAAATACTATTATTTATTTGACTTTTTCAGTATGTCATTAGGGCCGTTCTTTTACTCATCTTTGAGCTAAGATCTTGCATCTTATTGCGTTCTTTTGCAAACGTTTTTCATCATTCTGCTCTGATCAACAGCCTAAGAACAATGATGAGTATATCATCAAAGTTCTCTCATCATTGTTTTATATGGCAGAAAGATGGCGTCCTTCACACTTTTTGCTAAGATCAGTGAGCTGTAAGATCCTAGAACAAAGATGAGTTAAAAGAACGGAAATCTTTGCAGAAAGATATGAGATCTTACATGTAAGATCTTATTGCAAAAGAACGGCCCTACTATTATACCACTATCTTAAGGCCCCGTGTAAACGAACATCTAGCCCTTGCCCTCAGAGTCAGTTATCCTTGCTTAAACACTTTCAGTATGCAAGAGGCTGCTCAAATTCAGTTCTGGTAGTTTGAAAAGGAATTAGAATCATTAAAAGCACAAAAATGTTGCATGAATAAAATATAGAAAATTCTATAAAATGGAAAACTCTTAGTATGAAGGAAATAATCCCGAAACTAGCATGTCTTTCTCTTTGTCGTTTGTGAGTCTTGCAACGGGTGCCACACGCATTGGCTTGTCAGTGAGTACCTGCACACAGGAGGGGGGATGTATGCTACATCAATTTGTCTGCACTTAAAAACACTATTTTGGTAGATTATGTATTGCAAAACCAATATTTGTATCTTTGAATTTTAGCTAGAATATTTTTCGGGAGTTTGTGTTTTTCTCTCAGCATTATACATTTTTCTTTTGAGATGGCATTATTTTCGGTTCACTTTTTTTTCAGGTGGTATCATTGTCAATTTTGCATGTTGAGTTAAAGAAAATATTTTTCGTGAACGGTACGTTGTCAAATGCTCCAACACTTTAGTTACTAGAACTCAACTGCCGGTTTGCTTGGCCTGGGCTTTCTCCATCCATAAATCCCAGGTAAATGGCTTATCTTTTTTTGATCATGTATTGCCAGAGCTTTTTAAATAGAGTATATTGGGGGGAAAGATCGATGTGAAGAATCAAAGGTAGTAAAGACGGTTGAGACTGCAGAAGGAACTAAAATTTATGTTTAACAGTTAGCTCACGAAGGTGCAGATTCATGCGAAACGCCTATATTTTATTACAATCCACTTATATGCACAGTGTTGTCATCTCCGGCTATTTACCACTGAATTAGGAGGTTTTTTTCTCCATTTGCTAAGTATCATAAGTTAGGTGTTTTTCTTTTCTTTTTTTTTCAAAATTGAGCTTTTTTATCAAAAATCGAAGTTGTATTTCTACTTATTCCTAAAGTAGTGTAACTCGAACTTCGAGTCACTCGTACTTTTTATTTTTGGTTGCAAGATTTCTCTTTCAACTATCAGCTACTATTTAAGAGAGATATTAGTACGTTTATAAAAGTATAGTATTGTCTTTTTATAACGACAACAGGTAATAATAATGTTAGTAATAAAATAATAATAATAAATATATTCAAAACCCAAAAATTAGAACTGTCACTAAGCTGAGCGTTGTAATAGTAAGAGAGAAAGTAATGTGGAAAAACTGAATGGTTGTTAATGCTTTAACATTTACTTCTCAAATTCAGACCTTGTGGTAGCAGAGTAGATTGACACTCTGCTTGACAGTACGAGGCCCGGAGTATAATTTCCGCTGTAGCAAGGCTGAGTGACAGGTCTGCGATATATCCCTGTAGAAAAAATACCCAGCAACATAAATGTCGATTTGATGCTGGATGTGTCATAAATGGCACTGGAGTGCCATTTATGAGTTTCGAACTCTAACGGCAAAACTGTTTTTGTTTCGTAACGCTATTTAAGGGGAGTGGAGAAGGATAGTCCCTCCGTTATCTCCAAAATGTGCAAAACTATACGGAAATAAGAACGATTCAGAAAATTGTCCAAAAATAGATTTTAAAAAATTAAAAAAATTGAAAAGGTGGTACATAAGATTTATTGCAAAATATTCCATTGTTTATGTTAATGAAGATCTTTTCGAATGGTTCAACGAAAAATATATACTCAAGTGACCTTTTTTAGGGTGGCGGGTCAGTATAAAATTGTATGATGAGCCCTTTTTTCATTTTTTAAATGCGTCTAAATTATTCTAAGTAGATAAAACTAAACTAGATACGTTCAACGGTGTTCATAAAATAGTTTTGAACTGAAATAGTCAAGAGGGGGATCAGATTCCTTTTTTTTTAAGTTAAAGGTATGAATATGCAGCATGGACAGTATTTTTCATGAAAATTATTCCAGGTGTGTAAAATTGAATAATTACGTCAAATTATCTTCATTTTAAACTTCAAAAAACACCAAGAGTGGTCCTTGAAATGGTTTTGAAATAAAACAGTCAAGGTATTAATTAAATTCCGTATATTTATTTTCTTTTTTTAAATCAAAAGGTTTTGTTAATTTAACAAGGCTTATAATGACCAAAATGCGATTTACTGTGGTTGAAATAGTAGTTATGGACCTTCAAGCAAATTATTGTTCTTTTTTATTTGTATTACGTTTTTAATGAATACTTTTTGAAATTGTACTGGTCCTTTTATTCTTCTTTTTTTAGATGTATATACCCTGCAAAAACAGAGTTGAGTGTAATATATGATCTATGTTCAGAAAAATCTCCGAAAACCCTAGTCATGTGATCAACTGACCATGTCAGTAACAACATGACAATTAAATCAGGATATTTTAGCCCATAAGTTTCTTTTGTTGGATGGCTAAAATTATCTCTTGGGAAAATCTTCTAATTCCTCTGAAGGTTTGAATTATATGCATCTATAATGATTTGTCCTGGAAAAGATAAATGTATATATGTTGCCGTGAAAGTCCGCAAATTTGTGAATATCGGCTTTCGCCGGTGAATGTCCGAAATACATTTTTTTCTCCTTGAATTTAGTCGGCGTTGCCAGTCAACTTTTTTTAATTTAATGTAAGGTTTGACCATGATAGGTTAGGTTAGAATAGATTAGGTTTGGTGAGGTTTGGTTGGGTTAGCTTAGGTTAGGTTTTAAGCAAATTTCTGATAATTAGAACCAAACTTAACTTAACCTAGTCTAACCTGACCTAACATAAACTAACATAATCTAACCTAACCTAACTTTTACCATCGTAGCTTGCATAAGACTGAAAAGATTTGCTCCCAAAGGTAATTGAATCCAAGCAGAGAAAAATGAGTTTCGAATATTAACCGATGAATGTCGACATTAACCAGATTTTGGACATTCACGGTAACAAATATAACCATATATTGGACATTCAATACCTGGGCTTGTCTTGAACGTGTCAACCATTCAGCAGCAGTTGAATAAAGTTCAAGAAGATATCTCGGGTTACGGTGCTGCGCATGCATCCTTGTCCTCGGAGGTTAGTGATCTCGGACCTTAGTTAGCTCTTTCGAACCTAAGAGCGACGAATTTGAAGCAGAGCTGAAGAGAGCCAACATTATTCTCTAGGATTTGGCACGCAGGAGCTCCCCGCTGCGGAGCTTAAAAGACGATTTTCTGGCTTTCTTGAATCACGCCCTACCTGTCCTTCAGCTCGAAAGGACACAGATAAGAGATGTGCACAGGGTTCGATCAGGCCTCGTTATTGTTAAGTTGTGCGACACGGAAACAAGAGACTTGATTTTAAGATATTACTGGCAATTGAAAAGATTTGGAGTTTCAGCTGATCCCGACTACACACGAGCTCAACTCGAGGCACGGGCACACCTGAAACCAATCATGAAAAAAGTAATCGAAGAAGGTAAAAGCGTCAAATTACGAAGTGATTAATTGTATATCGAGAGCTTGATCCTTGTTTTTGATCCAAAGGATAAAACAGTGAAGTCAGTTAAAGCTGGCCAGCAACAGACAATACCCAACGTGCCTTCCGGGGCCCGGAATGAACACTTAAACCCCCCAACTCCGGTGTGGCCAAGCTACGAAAGCCTTGCAGACGTTTTCGAAACTGAAAGTGACGATTGCCTTGATACAGCTGTCAAAGCTTCGTCATTGCTTTATAATAAGGAAAACAGTTCCAGAGCGCCAGATAAGAGGAAAAGGAGCGAGATTATAAGCCCGGACGACCAAAGTCGTGCTGGTTACCGCAACGTACGAGGTGGGCCATCGTTCCAACCGAGAACATCCTCGGATGTGCCACCTCACGTCATGACTAGAAGTTATTAGAGGCTGAACTACGAGAGTGAGCAGGGAGAAGCATCTGAATGGGGTAGAACGGATAGACATTGTGAAATGGAGACTGTACGAGAACCATTTGTGCGGAGTGAAACCTAAAATGAAAACAGACCAGCATAGGAAGCGTCAGGCCAAGTACAATTCTTGCGCTTCATTTCGTGGAACGTGCAAGGCATATTGAACAAACTAGAACATCTACGATCGGATATAAGTCAGTTTGACGTATCTGTGTTGATAGAGACCTGGTTTTCCTCTTCAAACGTACCAATTTTTCGGGGTTTTCGTATATTACAGGTTTCGCGTGATTTAGCGTCGAACAATCGGTCATATGGAGGGGTCCTGGTGCTTACAAAAGAAAGTATTTTTATAAGGTATACAAGGCTCACAAGCAAACCAGAGAACATTATTTGGGTTAGATTAGTGATTACTAAAAAAGTGAATTCACTTTTAGGAGCCCTTTATATCCCCCACAGAATAGTTCTTATTGGTCAAAAGATGCTTGGTTTAAATTAAAAAGTGAATTATCGGAGTACCGTATTAAATTCCCAGCTGTTTATTTTATGTTAGTTGTTGATTTAAATGCATACACGGGAGCAGAGCGAGAACTGAGTAGTTTGGTTGCTAAAGGAGAGGAGGATTTAGTACCCCCAGCTTATGGAGTGCCACGGAACAGCAGGGACGCTAAAAGGAAGTTGAATGTTTATGGGCGAAGACTGCTGACACTGTATGTGGAGATGGGAGTATTTATTGGAAATGGGAGGATTGGTAAGGATTGGGAAAGGGGTGAGTTTACTTGCGTCTCCGGGGCCCGCCCTAGTGTGGTCGACTATGCTCCGCTGGATGTTCGTTTTGGGATGGACCAGCTATGCCCAGAGGTTTCGAACTGGGCTGGTTCAGATCATTTTCCACTGAAGTTTGGGATTGAGTTAGAAGCTAATCGTTCACTAGTTCTAGCTACGATAGAGGCAATAGGTGGTTAAAAGGAAGGAAATAGTGGCCGGAAGATTAGGAAGAAGCTTATTAGGGAATGGGGAGCTGAGGAAAACTTAGGATTTAGCGGAAATATTTTCACAGGAAAGTATTCAGATGGAATTAGTGAGGTTAAAGGAGGCGGAGTGCTCGGTTGATAAGTTAGCACAAGATTTAGGGTTAGTTTTATAATGTACTAATAGTACCTCTTTTAAAAAAGGGGGATCCTGGGATCCATGAAAATTATCGTCCAACTCCGCTAATTTCAACGGCAAGTTAGATTTTAGAGAGGATATTAGATAATAGATTAGCTAAGTGGCTTGAAAGATATAAATTGATAGTGGAGGAGCAGGGGGGATTTCGAGAGGGATATGGAACCACAGATAGAGTATTAATACTACAAGGGTTGATAGAGAAATACGCTAGAAGAAAAGATAGACTTTATTTAGCTTTTCTAGACTTGGAGAGAGCATTCGATAGTGTTGATAGAGTCTTACTGTGTCTAGAATTATTTACAGTAGGCCTACCGAAAACATTTGTTATGATAGTAAGGGAAATGTACTGAGGTACAAAAGGGATAGTTAAAGTAATAGATAACAAGCAATTAACAAACATGTATGTGTCCAATAAGAGCGTCATGCATACTCCTGCCATTTACCCGTGCCCCAGCCATTTAAACATTTGCCTCTCAATTACTTGGACTATGTGCCTTGGCTTTTCTCTGTCTACAATTAGCCGTGCCTTGATGCAATCTAATGCAAAATACTTGATAACTTCAATTCAAGGGTTTGTCAGAAGAGTTTGAATTTAAAAGAGGAGTCAAGTAAGGTAATATTTTGTCTCCGAGATTATTTTGTGTATATATTAATGATATAGTAGGATATTCTAGAAAGATGTTGGGAACGATGTTAGTTTTGTTAGGAATGTATGCTTTATCATTACTGCTTTTTGCGGATGACTTGGTCTTCGTAGCTAAGTCCCCCTGTAAGCTTCAGATGCTAATAAATATTCTAAGTGATTATGTCGAGGAAAAGAACCTAACTTAAAGTGTTAAGAAAAAAGAAATGGTAGCATTTGGAAAGGGTAATAAGAGCTGTCAGACGGACCAGAAGTTTTATTATAGAGGAAAGGAAATTCAACAAAAATTAAGTTTTGAGTATCTAGGAGTAACTCTGATGGAGAAGCATATCAAACTAATGATAAGGAGAGGAAAGGCTGCCTCATCAGCACTACTACGGAATAAAACTTTGATAAGTGCTAAAGATATAAAATGCATAAGCAAATTTTCAACACTAAAGTTTTGCCAGTAATGCATAATGGGGCGGAGTTGTGGGGTTACGAAGCTGCCGAGCAGTTGGAGAGTATCCAGCTTCAGTATTATAAAAGAGTAATCGGAGTTCATCAGACAACTCACACACAAGCAGAAAGAGGGGACATAGGGCTATTTTCTCTAAGGAAATATAGAATAGGGCAGATGTTTCGGTTCTGGAGGAAGGTTCTAGAGCTGCCGGATGATATACTAGTACAGCTAGCATATTTAGAATTAGTTAAGTTAGAAGGAAAAGGCATGAACTTTTCAGATACACCGTATATGAAATGAGGTAGGCCTATCCTACTTGTAGAATGAAGGATTAGGTGCACTGGTCCCACCTACAGATATAGCAGAGCAGGTTGCCGAAATTATAGAACACCAAGAGGTAAAGCTGTGGTTCTCTTCTGTAGAGTCATCAGAGAGCCTTAGGTTCTATAAAGAAATAAAACTAGTTTTTAGTCTTGAAATTTATTTCAAGATAGATTTACCTAGTTTTGAGTCTTGGAATGTGGGTCTAGCTCAGAGTGAATTGCCTTCCATTGCGTGGTCGTTGGAAAGTATTTGATAGAAATAGGGGTTTAATGGATTCGGAGTACTCTTGGCCCTTTTGTAATCAGGATGTTGAGGATCTAAACCATCTTCTCACATGGTGCCGGGGGCTTTCAAGCCTAAGAGAGAGTTTTTTTTTGGAAAGGACGCCCCTTTTCTCCCTGGCATTCTTGAGTTGAGTCGAGGCAAAACCCGTCATAGAGGCAGTTTGCAGCTACCTTGAGGAAGTTTTGAATTTACGGAAAAGTGTGTAACGAGATGAAACTTTTAGTTGTTTGTATAAATTTGTTTTCTTGTTTTAATTGTTTGGTTGAAGTTCATCATTTTTGTTTACTTACTTACTTACTTACTTACTTAACTCCCATCCGGCCGGATTGGCCGACTCGGGGCTTCTCCTCTGACAGAACTATGGCAAAGCTTCTTATACGATTCCCTGTTCGCTGCATTCTGAAGGAGTACAGACAGGGGATGGCTGGGAAAGTTTTCCCTCCAGCGCTTGGGAGGTCGTCCTTTTGGCCGGGAGACATCAATCCTTCCTTCAAACGCAATTTTTGGAAGTTGGGCTGGGGACATCCGCTGAACGTGGCCTAACCATCGAAGCTGTTGAAGCTGGATGGTCTGCATGATGGTCTGGGAATAGTTGAGCGAAGACAATAGCCGTTCGTTTGATATTCGGTCAAGGTAGGTGATGCCAGCAAGCTTCCTCAGGGATTTTGTTTCAAAGGCCGCCATCTCGTGTTTGTCTTCTACTTTTAGGTTCCCTGTCTCTGCTCCCTACGTTGCTACTGGAACCACCACAGCTCGAAAAAGGCATGTTTTTAGTTTCAGCGACAGATGTTTGTTTTTCCAGATCGATCGCAATGACTTGAAGCATGCTGAGGCAAGGGCGAGGCGTCGTTTAATGTCTTTTGATGAGTCGTGTGTGGACGTCAGCTCACTTCCTAAGTAAAAGAAATGGTCAACCCACACGATCTATTCCCCCTGGCTCATAATTTTACTGGGTTGAATGCCTGGATCTATAGGCCGCGTTACTTTCATGGCTTTTGTCTTGTTAGCATTGATTTCCATCCCTAAGGAACTAGCTGCATGATCAATATCGTTAGCGCTTGATTGCAGTTCCTCTAGTTGTTCGTTTAGGCGATTAATGTCATCGGCGTATGCAAGCAAGTCAAAGAGGTATCCACTCATGAGTGCTCCCGTGTCATTGGGCACCAGTGCCAGTACAGCATTCAGGAATAGGCAGAACAGAGTGGGGGAGAGTAGGCATCCTTGCAGCACTCCTGAACAGGTTGAGAATTCTTCAGTAAAGCCTTCGCTGGTCTGCACCATGCTTCTCGACTTCTCGTACATGCTCTTGATAATGTCAATAATGTCAGTGGGAATACCGTAGTGTGACAGGATGTGCCATAGGCCATCTTGCCAAATTAGATCGAAAGCTTGTTTGAAATCGATAAACAGCTGGTATAGCTCTTTCCCGAATTCCAGGTATCTTTCCATAATCTGTCTTATCACAAAAATTTGGTCTATGGTGGATCGGTTTTGACGGAAGCCAGCTTGATATTCAGGGATTACGTGTCTTGTCAGGTTTCTAATCCGATCATGGAGAATTTTCGTAAGGATTTTAGCTGGTTGGCAAGTAAGCGATATGGGTCTGTAGTTGTCGCAGTTACTTTTAGATCCTTTCTTGTGCAATGGCACTATGACAGATTTCGACCAAGACTCAGGGAAGTATTTTATTTCCCATACAGCTGTTACTGTTTTGTGGTACAGATCAACGACGCTATCAGATTCCACTTTTAGCAGTTCTGCCTGTATATTGTCTATTCCGGGTTCCTTATTTGACTTGAGGGATTTGAGTGCGGCTTCTACTTCTGACCTTAAGGGTGGTGGAGGTGGTTCCTTATCTCTGTGTGATGGGAACTTTCGAAGCACTTCAGGATCTGGGTTTACTGTGAGATTAAGCTTTCCCTGGAAGTGTTCTTTCCAGCGATCTCGGATTCCGGCACAAGTAGTGATTTTGTGTCCATTTTTATCTAAGAGATTGAGGCACTTCGCTTCCTTGCGGTTTGTCAGCTCTCTAGCACGTTTGAACATGAGGTGTGAGTTACCCCTACGGGAGTCCTCCTCACACTGCCGACATTTTTCAATAATCATGTCTTTTAGTGCTTGGCGGGTTTTCTTCTGAATTTGACGTTTAAAGTTTTTGAATCTATCCTTGCTTTCTCGATCTTGCTTGTTTTTGGTTGTTGATTTTTGTTTAGTTGATTGAATATTCATGTATATGGCCTTTGGCTTTTAAATACATTATCTATCTATATGTAGCCTATAAAAAAATTTCGAATTTTAAGAAGAATTTTTTGGAAGATATACTATATATATATATATATATATATATATATATATATATATATATATATATATATATATATATATATATATATATATATATATATATATATATATATATATTTAAGAATTTTTTGGAAGTAAATGCAATTTCATTTAAGTAGAGGCACGCATTCCCGGGGTTTTGTATGTGTTTGGGATGCCTAATCCTGCCCCTCCTCTCCTCGAATGTCACAATATTTAAGATTTTCGCTATATTTTTACGTCCTCCGTACGATGCCCATTTGGTTTTTTAAACTTATGCATTTCTCTCTAAGTGCCCTGCCTCCTTTTTGTCTCTTTCTAGGATTCCCAATATACGTTACGTGTCTGAGTGGTTTTTTTTTTTTTTTTTTTTTTTTTTTTTTTTGTCAATGTGTATTCACCAGTCCCTGTCTCTGAAACCTGTACCTTATTGTCTGATAAGAATAATGTTGCATTAACTTGATCTCTAGCGTTTCCATAGGTCTATTAACGCCCTTTTATGAAATTTCAACAATTGATTCCTTTATTAATTTTGTTAAGCTGGTTATCTTCATTAGTATGACAAGGTATGTTCGTAAGAAGGGGGGGGTCTTTGACTTCCCTTAATATTTACGAATGTCACTATTGTTTTTGTAATTCTGTGTAGTTTTCAAGTGATTCAAATATGTTATCATTATGATTCTTATAAAAAGAAGACTACAAAAATAGTTGGGTAGGCTTATTGATGATCATGTTTACAATCTCTTGAGAGCGTAGAAATTCTAATAAGAAATAGATCTAGTCTGTGTGAACAGAGCATTTGCTGGGAGCTCTCCCTCGTGATGAAGGTTTCCTTTTTTGGTTTGAGGAATTTACACCGTTTTACTCTCTGAAGTCAGTTTCACTAAGCACGATTCTCTTACGATTTTGCCCAAGGCCCCATATGGTAACAAAGTGCTTGTTTCCTACTTAATTTTGTACATCTTGTTAAAATAGGCATTAATAACAAAAAACTCAGTTTTAGCTATATTGTGTGATTTGTTGAAGCTAATTGGACAAGTTCATGTTAAAATATATTAACCACATACTTTGTGTCCATACGCATAAGCAAATTCTATACATTCCCAGACCTTTTTTATTCGGATATTGATAGTACGTTTACAATCAACTCCTAGGATTTATCTTCTATTCGAATTTGTATATGGTTTGTTTTATGATTAAACCAATTTAGCCTATGTTTGGCTCAATTAGCTGTTACGTAATAGTCCTTCAACTTTGGAGTTCAATAGAACTTCTACTAAACTTCCCAATTTCTAAGGATCAGTAGAAAATAGGTTTTGCACATAAATGGAATATTGTCGTATTTGAAACTTTCCATTTCATTTAAAGTAAATTTCTGCTTGGAAGATGATATATGATTTGACACAATCCTCAGCTATATATAGAGTTTAAGAATCTTAAAACGGCCGGATACAGGTGTATTTTATGATAGATTTTGAACTTGAGATTCTTGGTTGGCGCTCGTTTATTTTATCCCTTTTGTCAATACTGGCTCATTTAAGTTTTAGAGTTTGGCTTAATAAAACCAAATATTTCAAATACTAGATTTGAAGAAATAGGAAAGAAATTGAAAAAAGGAAAGGAATTGCAGTAGTAGGAAAAAAATGAAGAAATAGAAAAAATAGGAAAGTCTTTTAACAAGAATTAGGATAGAGTAATGTAAATGATAAAGCATGGCTCAGAAACGTAGCGTTTCGGAAGGGAAATGTGCCGATGCTTTGGTTAGGCTTGTCCACTGATATGTTGAAGGGCCGAGGTATACTGACCATGCCGAAGTAGCATAAACATTAGCCTCTTGATTTGAGACAGAAATGAATGGTCTTACGAGAGGTCTCTCTTGCTCAATTGACGTTAATTCTACAGTTGTTTTTTACTAAAACTGTAAAAATGTATTGATTTGATTCCACTTTCTAGAACTTTAGTAAGAAATGTTAACAGGGTTGTCACGTTTACAGATGAAGTATAATAGGTTGCCAAAAATTGTGCTTTTTGGTAATCTATGTTGAGCCGAACTAAAAGCAGGAGGTCCGCGAATGGGGTAGTAAAAGTCATTACAGATGATTTAAAGGATATAGCAACTTCGTGATAAGGAGAATATAGTGTGAAGTTTTAACAGATTTGGGTGGATGGGGACTGAGTGCAGATGTGTTGGCCCCAGGAGGCTTATTGCGTGGTGAGTAATAGTAGAAACATCACTATAGGCCGGACAACTCTTAAAGCTAACGAATCACCCTTGACTATTCACCTAAAATTGGTCCAATGTACGTCAAGCACGGTGGTCTAGGGTGATAACTTTCCGGTGATAATACCATCCCTAGTAAGGTAATAAATCTTATAGACAAAAAAAAGTCAAAGAATATGAATCGTTTTATAACAACGTAGTTAAAAAAAACCTGCGATTTGTGATCGGATATGGGGATATAATTAAATGAATGTAGTCAGAAATCCACTTAAATTAGAAATTTGTATTTATTAGTGGTTGCTTTATCAGAAGGAAGCTATTTGATAACTAAGACTTTGCAAACCGTAAAAGAGCGACTAGTTTTCGTTATTTAAGTTTAATGAACGTGTCTCGTTTTGACAGCAAGCTAATTAGAAGCATTGTTTTTTTGTTTTGTTTTTTCATTCGCTGAAAACCTACCAAGCCTAAAACGAGCATAAAGACAAAACAGAAATAGTTTTGTATTTGCGCGCGAAGCCATTCACAATATCCTCAATTAGAATTTCGTAGACGCGGTAAACAATCAAACACAAAAGAAAAGTACATAAAGCCGGAACAGTTTGATTGTTCTAAAATGACCTCTTAACTTGATTTCCCATTAAGGGGAAAAAATTAACGGGATTTAATTTATGATTTTCAGGAATACAAATTTATTAATATATTAACCGTTTTTATAGCCGGATTATCTATAGAATTTGGTAATTCCTCAAATGTATATTTCAATTGGCTAGACTGAGTGTCAAATATTATCAAAATTGTGTTTTGAGCTCTCCCCCCCTCCCTCCTTGTACCGTAATCATATCAGTTCTAGCTCTCCTAGAAGGCTGTCTAGGATGCTAAGGGCCTGTCTATTCATTAGGGTATTGTTAGGGTTTCTGTTGCCCTTACGTGCACTTTTTGTATCTGGTCTGGATGGTGATTAGGGGGAGAGGGGAACTTGTCTTCCCGCCTTGTTAGAGGAGACTGGCTTTGAAATCTGTCTTCAGCGGCCACGACTTAACCGCATGCTGGACATGACCGAGCCAGTGAGTTGTTGCAACTTTCATTTGTCAAGGATTGTTTGTTGAGCCCCCAGCTGTCGTTAGAATGGTGGTTGAACGTTTGAGATTTTACCACAGCATATAATCCCATCATTTCATCATAGTTGTTGGGCTTCAAAAGCAGCAAGGAAACGCTGGTCGTCTTCTTTTAAAGTTAAAGTGCTAAAAATTGTTTTGCTTAACAATAGTTTTAGATACCCGACTGCATTTAAAGTTGATATCTTAATGCTCTTAAACTGATTGAACTTCTTGTGCTCGAACTTAGTACTTTAAAATAGTCAACGACTTCTGCTGCATATGTTGTACAAAAAATATAAATAGGTAACATATTTTTGTTTTAGGGAATGACCCTGGATTGTGTGGAAGTGACCCTTGGCAGAGCGTTTGAAGCAGGACAAGCTTATGTAGCCCTATCAAGAGCAAAGAGTCTTAATAGCTTAAGAGTATTAGATTTTAGCAGCGAATGCGTCAGAGCAGATGCAGTTGTTTTGGCGTTTTATCGTGATGTATTCCAAGATTTCTATTAGTTGTCTAATTAATATGCACTTGATTTTACTTCGCGAGCTTGTGTGTCAACTTATATATGAGATTCGGGTGTGCAACTCGAAAGATATCTGGTAAATTTTCTAAGGATCATATCAACTATAAGCATATTTCTTTTTTTGTGTGTGTTATTCTTTCTGAATCCCCCCTTTTTTTATCTTAACACTTACGATGACGTATATATGAAAACATTTTAGATTTTATATTTCATTCGTGTTCATGATCAGCGCTTTTTCTCCTTAAAATTTGATATTTTTAGACTAAAAGGTGTGAATGCAACGATTGCGATATTTTTTTGAGCATTCTCAAAAATGGAAACTCCAACACTTTTTCAAATGTATATTCAGTTGTATTTTGATTGACTATTATAAATTTTTACCATGTAACCACAAAATAAAAAAATATAAAATATTTTTTTTAATTCAAGTAAAGACTGGTTAAAATATCAATAGATTCCAAATTAAGTTGTCTTAGATTGGGGTTGCCTCAATTTTTGACCCCTCTCTTAATAAGCATACTAGGATAAAATTTCCCCTTTACTTAAAACATGAGTGTTTGGAAACGTGTAACACGCATATTTTACTGTATGACTTGAATCTGTCTCATATTTTGTTGTTTTTTATGTTAGTGTTTTAACTAATAGTAAATTATTTCCTAGTTCATTTTATTCTCATTGGTTGCGTTTTTATCTGAATTCAAAATATGTACTTGTGTGCCATTATAAATACGCTGCTCATTTAAGACATTGATTTTTACTATATACAAGGCTGTATACCCTAATTCGGGAACGGAAGCATGAATGAGGGAATTAAGCACCCCTTCATTCCCCCACTCCTCCCAGTTTGCTCTCCTAATCCCTCCCCCTCCCAAATCTCAAAATTACCAATTCCAAAAGTTTTCAATGGGAGAAGCTTCCTATATTTTTAAAATAATCTGCTTTCGTTTTTGGTTTCCCAACTGCCTCTCTGTATGTGGGCCAGCCAAAATGCTCCTCTCCCCCCTTAATATACTCACTTCCTCAAAGCTAATACTTAGCCTCGTATAATTTGCCAAAAGATCAATCGATTGGTCTATGATAGGACTTTGTATATCCTCTTTTGAAAGAATTAATATGTTCAAAAATAGGTCTAAAACAAGGAACCATTTACATGCTTTTAGTTGGGGGCTATTTAGATATGGTCTTACGCAAGGGCGGATCCAGATTTTTTTTTCGGGGGGGGGGGGCTACTAATTTTCGACTCGGTCAAAAATTTAGGGGGGGGGGTTCAAACCGGGTACCCCCCCCCCCTGGATACGGCCTTGGTCTTACGCATTTATGGGAACATCGGAATTGGCAATGAAAAGGCATGTCATGATTTTCAGCTCTATAGCTGATTGTGGTTTGTTAAATTTGATGTGTTCTCGAATTATAAAGTATTTAACATCTCTTGAAACATGACTATCCCTCGGGAGTGTAAACTAATAAGTGGTTTCAAAGCTGGCATGTACTCAAAGATCGAGGAATGGAATCAAATTCCTCAAAACAGCAAATAATAGGTGATTTGCATGAAAAATATTTTGAGAAAGCAATAACCCAAAGGCCATCCTTTGCACGTACCGGGGATGTCAATTGGAGGTCGGAGAAGTAATCGCCCCTGATATTTAGCTCCTTTGATTCAAGATAAGATATATTAATGAACAAAAAAACAATACCTGTTGGTATTTTGTTGGTGGTTTGAAGGTTAATAAATCTTAGCCCCTCTTGATTTGGAAAATGTTGTTTGTGGTATTTTCAGTGGAAGAAATAAAAAAAGCACTAAAATTATCCCCCCTCCCTTCCTCAAATCGGAAAAAAAAATTGTGAAAAAAAACCTGTTTTGGTAAAAATTTCGGACTTAGTGTTTAGAGGACTAGTTCCTCCCTTGCTAATGTTTTCGTGCTCTATGCTGAGATTTATGTAATGATTAATTGATTTAGTTAAACAGTTGAGACTAATCGTTTCACTACTGTGATTTCATTTTTTTCTACAGTGCTTGCTTTTTATTTCGTATGTTTTTATATGCAAAATTGTCCACAGTTGACGGTAAAGAGACTGTGGCATGGGGACCATTTTTTGTATTGACAGTGATTTACAATTGAAGCTATGAATTAATAGATATTTTATCTTTTTATTTTTATAGATTATGATCAATATATTGGAATATACTACTATTACTAATAACTTATTAAAGCGCTAAGCTACCGATCGCATGCAGAGCTACTTATGCTCTGCCTCCATCCCCCTCTACTCTGGGCTTTGCTCTTTATACCCACCTCATTTTGGGTAAACTCTCATACTTAATCTGTAACAGATAATTTCACTAAACCGTCTTTAATGATTGACTTGGCCGGTGGAGCCTAACTAAATTTTTTTCCAGAGCTGAACTGCCAAAAACGACAGAACACTTTGAATCTAATTTGGCTAATTTATAGCCAAATCTAAATTATTTTTATATATAATTTTATTATTATTTTGAATAAATAATATTATAGCTTGAATCTAAATTAAATTAATTTGTAATTATTTGGATATAATTAACTACGTCTGATAATGGAATGTAAATGGGTGGACTGATTTGTTCAGCGGTTAAACTATCCATAAGCCATTCAGAAGCCAAATTGACTAAATTTTGATTGCCTCTGGAGTAATCTTCCAGTTTTGGGGTTTTTAGCCTCAAACTGTTTTTTACTATTTGCCTATCGAACAAAAGGGTTTTGACCAAAAGTCAGATCTATTTTTAATTACAGTAAGGAGTTATATCTTTCATTTTATTCATTCTGGAACATTTTCAAAGATTTTAGGCTATCTCGTTCTCTACCATTTAAAGCAATATATCTTAAATCATGAATTATCGTAGAAAAAAAATTACTTTTTTGATAATTCAAGTTCATTTCTAGTAGTTTCTATCATTTAAACAGTCATGTTTTCCTGTATTTTTTTTTCTTTGACATCATGCGATTGTAAATGCCTGTTTTGATAATTTCATAGTGTAACTGTATTTTTGCACTTGATAAGAATAAAAAATTTCAAAACCTTTAATTAACAGAACATTCTTGTTTTGACAATAGGTTTAGTACAGACAAGGCAGTTCTAGTAGAGGAAGCTTTAGTCATTTCTAAATGTCCTGTACATGAATTGAGACATGATCAAATCCACTATCGCTACAATCTATGTAAAATCTCTAAAGTGTAGTATTCCTATTTCGTGCTCGTTTATTTAGTTAGCGATCGTGGCACTAAAAAATGAACGCTAAATTATGCTTCTTTTACAATCACAAAAGTCATAGAAAAGGAGAAAAAAAGGCACTTGTTAAATACGCTTACAAAATTTGGCACAAAGGAATTAACAAATCTGTTCGTTCGGCTCTCAACGAGTTGTAGTTTATTGTGATGCCTAGTAGTCTGCTGATTTGTACAGTTGGCGAAAATATAGATTGGTGTTTCATGTTTGCTAATAGCGTTTTTCCAAATTTTATTGGTAAATCATGTCTTCGAGTGAATAATGTGGGAAAGTTCAAGAGCACTTTGGTTGTTGCTGAAGCCGAGTCCGAGTGTTATTTCAATAGTATCTTGGACATCTTCTAGTTCTGCTGAAATGTAAGTACTGTTTGAGTTTTGGGATCCCAATTGGGGCAGCAATACTCGAGAATAGGCCTGATGTAGGTTGCATATGCCTGTAGGAGTTGGGGAGTTGAGAGAAGCCCAACCTGCGCGTACTTGTTAAACTCTGGATTGAGTAGTGACTTTTGCGTGCAATATTGTCTACGTTTAATTCAAACGAGCAATCACCTGTAAATGTTATACCTATGATTGTTGCAGAGAAAACAGTTGGAAACGGCACATCTGGTATTCTAATGCCCCGCAGTCGTATCATTTTGCTAGGATGACAGGATTTTTCATTAAATCTTGATACAGCTTCTAAATGGTAATGGTCTGGTGAGTTTTTTAAATCAGTAATGGAAGTATTGATGAAACCAGATTTGAGAATAAGCCAAGTCCTCACCAATGCTGCTGTTAGTCTGAATTTTGGATTATCCGCAGCTTACCTCCTCTACTTCATTTTTGTTGGTAGTATTCAATCCTCGAGCTTTCCTTGAAAGCTTGCCGTCACTACTGCGTTTTGTGTTGCTAAGAAGAGGGACACAGGTACTCTTGGCTCTGATTCTTTTCTGCCACCTCTTCAGCACATATTCTTCACTCGGTTGCACCTGAATATCTTCTTGTATAAAAAAAAGTGTTGATGTTCCTGAATCACAGCTGTATTGTTAGAGACAATATCCATCGAAGCTATATCAGATGGCCTCCATTTCAGCACTAAGATTCCTCAACTTCACCAGGAATTTGTTATGTATATTCACGTGGTATACTTAAGATACTCAGTCCCTATTCAATCTTTTTGTGTGGTATTTCCTCCCTAGGAAGCGATAAACCACAAAGCTTTTCAGCCTCAATGCAACGTTAAATCAAAAATTCAATATATTTTACCGGAGCTCTTAATGTCTTTTAAAGTTATTATTCTCTATTCCTTCTTTCTCTGGTACGCGAAAGCAGCCTACGAGTTTGTATTTCTTTCTGCTGTGTATTCATTACTTGTTCTCTTATGTCTTTACATGTGGTAAAGTAGTCCCCATACCCTTCCTAAAAATAAACAAATGGCTTTCAGCCTTGAGAGCCTTTAAAGAGTGACCAACGAATCAAAAGAACTTTTTGTGGTGAAATAGACAGTAACATTTTTGATAAGTGACGTTTTGTCTACCTGAAAATACAATATAGTACTTTTTGAAAGGCAGGGGTATTAACATTATTTGACCTGAAATATCTATTTGTTGCTTTCCTTAGTAAATCCCAAAGTCAATGAACTAGTATTGACTTTGTATGCGTCCATAATAAGTCAATGTGAGCGATATGCGTCCTATCCAGTTTACTTTCCTGGCTGCTTCTTATATAAGGCTTGGTCGTAGGAACTTTAGGGGGAGGAGATAATTCGATTAGAAATTAAAAATGGATTTAACCAGAACCAGCCCCCCCCCCCCCCACCTCCTCCATTGAATCAGAACGTTGAAATAACCATTTTGATCAGGATAGTTCGAAAGGTCAAATGAAAATGTCCACACAGCCAATTAGGGCAAGGGTCGCAAATGTACTAGAGACTTATTCTTCAAAGACACATTTAGCAAAAAAGATGAACATGTTACGGCCTACTAGAACTGGAATCTTGCAAGAAACTTAAGTATTTATGATTGAAATCACAAATTGCTTCCGTGATCCTCCAATCTTCCAACGCTTCAGGTGCCCCTGCATACTTCAGATGACATGACGTTAGATAAGAATTCTGAAATAGCTATTTTCCAGGATAGTCTAGAGGTCTTATAATTGTGTCTCCAGGGCTGACTTGAACCAGCAGCCCCAGAGGAAAGGGCCTTAAATTATCCAAAGTGCCAATTTTTACAAATAGGTTTTAGTGGGTAAAAAACCTAGCATTGTTTAAACAAAAATCATAGTAGGAATTTTTACATGGGAGTTTAAACGCCTTCTCTAATAACAATAATTTATTTCAACCATTTTTACATGCATGAAATACACAGAGGAGTACAAAAATACAGAAAAATAAAACAAAATGGAAACAATAAACGAGAAAAAACTCACAAAAAAGAACAAATAACATCTCAGATACTTTGCAATACAATTAAGCCATACAGTTAAGTGGAAAGTCGACAATATTTTCTCGACGCTTACGAAACCTGTCAACAAGCCGGTCTATTTTTGAAGAAATGCCAAATACGTCCTATCTACTCGAAATATACTGGTTGCGAGTCCAAAGCCGAGTCCAAAGCGGTAACTGCAGAAGATATTTGCAAAACGAAAGTAGAAACATCTAATTTTCTTCCGCTCAGATATTGCGGAAAAACTCTACAAAAGGACCAAGAAAAAGAGAGGCAATCTTGTAGAGTCTCCAAAGAAGACGTTGCGAAGTCTGCCCAGGGTTATTTTGTGAAAATAACCTTTAACTTGAGAAAAAAGCCCGCGCGATTATATAAGCGTTTCTTTCATCGCTGAGATAGCAAATGTTTTAGTAGTTTTAACATCTCCCAAACGGGAGACCTAAATAATTCAGAGAAGTCGATGTAGAAATAGTTTCTAGGTCAACATTGGTAGTAACGGAAGGTTGTTGAGACGAACTTTAGATTAGTATTAGAAGAAACAATTTGAACCCCAATCTAATTCAGAAGAGAGTAAACTCTATCAACTGTATTTTAGAGAAGTTGGAGATGATCTGATAGTAGACGGATGTCGTGTGCCTAACAGAGGTGGCTGACATCAATATAGGGCTCAATTAGAAATGTAGGAATATTTTTAGTAATGGTTCGACTTGCATTATTGAAAAGAGCTGAACTAAGCCCAATGCCTTCTTTCACACCTTTCCGAACAGTGATGGATTTGTTCAGTTGGCTACCTAGCCGCACCTGTATGGACACATTACCATACCAATTCCATAAGAGATGGCAGAGAAAAGGGTTTATTCCACTTCTCAATAGAGGAAGAATAGCATGTGAATGAATAATGGAATCGAACGCCTTTGAAATGTCGATTGCTCACATTTTTTTTCAGCTTCCTATAGTGGTCTAAAATAGCCAAAAAAGTTGCGGCTTCGTGAACCTTGCATTTATTTCTTTGAACATCAGCTTTTCAAAAAGCTTACCAATTGTGGAGCAAACTGTAATTGGTCTGTATGATTCACAAACCTTTGGGGTTTTAACCCTTCTTTAAAACACAGGTAACAAGACCTTTCGAAAGAGCAGTTGGAATATATTGCTGTGAAATATCAGCCTGAAATAAAAGTGACAAATACTGTATAAGAAGTGGGGTACTGGATAGGAGGTGCTCAGTTTGTACCCCATCGTATCCTGAGGCTTTACCAGGTTTCATTAGACAAATTTGGGTCTGGACAGCTGAAAGGTGTAACAATGACAAAGTTCCTCCGGTGGTCACGTTTTGACACATGGCGGAGGAGAGCGTGTTTATAGGTAGCTTACCGGAGGAGGAGCATTGGAGAAAAACGAGGAAAAATGTATTTCCCTCGAAGCGACATCGATAGCGTTGGATTGCGTGGAGGAACTTGATGCCAGCTTTCAAACTCTCCTCTAAACCTGCTGGGGATTATTTTTTTGTCTCACGTGTTGCCGTTTGAACTGTGTCTATTTTTCCAACGGCAGAGAGCTTTCCAGAATTCCCGTTTGGTTGAACAATGACAAAAGATAAGATAAAAGATTAGATATTTATTTCAAAAAATGACTATCACAAGCCCCGAAGGGCCGAATTCACATTTCGGGGTCATATAATAAAAAAACATAAAAATAGCACAACAACTAAAAAACTGGCTAAACAATGCCAAAATCAACAATATCAGAAAGACAAAGCTATTCATTAGTCTCAAAAAAAAGAAAAAAAAGTATCAAAAGTAAGAAAGGTAAAAAGACAAAAACTAAAACAAAACCAAAAAAAAATTGAGATAAAAATAGTGTTAAAAAGGTTTGAAAGAGACTATATAAACAAGGGGGAGGGAACGGAAGAACCAAACGGACACAAGCATGGGTATTACCAGTGCCAAAAAAAACAAACAAAAAAAAACTAGTGGTTTATTTGATCAGTAATGAAGGAGACAAAGGGTTTTTTCATACCTGGAGGTTAAGCAACGGATGGGGGACAAGATAGGGACGGGTTCAGAAACAGTACGTGGCAGGCGGTGTCTGGATGGAAAGTGTCTTTTGGAGAAAATGTTTTCCGTGCGAGGGTTTATTATTGTAGTTTTTGCAAAACGGAGGCACAGCGTTCCTCTCCTGTGCTCAAGAGTTTCCAGCTTGGCCTTTTTTAGAAGGAGTGAATATGGTACCAAAGTTTCTTTAAAAATTATTCTTAGGGCTCTTTTTTGAATAGATTCAATTTTATCTGATTCGTCACGGGAGATGCCAGGATGCCAAACTGGACAAGCATATTCAAGATGCGGGCGCACAAAGGAAATATAGATTCTTAAAGAATGGGATGGGGGGACGTTAAATTTATTCAAGAGCTTAAGGAGAGACACGAACGCATTAGCTCTATGGACAATATCTTTCACGTGGATATCCCACTTTAAATCAGAGGAAATTGTAACCCCAAGTAATTTAAAGGAAGACACAGAAATATCTGGGGGATAGGGTCAAGGAAAGCGGGAGTAGATTTCAAGAAATTTATCGTCATTATATTTGATTTAGTGGAATTTACTTTCATATTTAGGTTCTTGGCTTCATCCGAAATGTGGGTTAGAATTTCAAGGGAATCACTTTTAATATTCCTGTGACATACTTCAAGGATCGACAAGTCATCAATGCATATCCACCTTTGGGGGGAAATCCTTACCAATATTATTAATCATAACTAGAAATAAAAGTTCTCCCAATAAACCTCCGTGAGGAATTCCACAATACATAGGGAGGGGCTTAGAGAAAATATTTTTGTATTTAACAACTTGAGATCTATTTGAAAGAAACAATATAACAATATTTACTAACAGAGGATCAAGTTCAAAGTTTACCAGTAATGAACGAATTAGGGTGGTGTGGTCAACCACTGTCAAAAGCTTTTTGGAAATCAACTAAGACAAGGTTCAGCCAAACACTTGGTTTATCAAGGTTACTTACGATGGTATGTATTAAGTGGACAAGGTAATGGGTGGTGGAAGTTTTCTTTAAGTTACCAAACTGCCGGGTGTCAATACGCGGACAAATTTTATCCCTAAGCCAGTCACAGAGGAATCCTTCATAAAGTTTGGAAAAAACTGAAGTGAGTGTAATGGGGTGAATGTTGGCGAAAGTCAGACTGGTGCATTTTTTTGGGACAGGTGTTATAAAACCTTGTTTCCAGCAACTTGGGAATTTACCAAATTTTGTGATATGGTTGAAAATATTTGATAAAGGCTCAGCAATTTTATCTGAAAAGGCTTTAATGAAGTCAACTGGGATGTCCAAGGGACAAGTACTTGATTTTCTAAGCTTTAGAATTTTATTTATAACATCAGAGGGAGAAATAAAGGGGAAGGAAGTATTGGGAGGAATAGTTGGACTTGAGCCAGTGAAAGGGGGGAGATTTGAACGATGGAAGCTAGGTACAAGTTCAAATCGTTGGGAGTCTTATTAGGGGGTTCAGTGAGATGAAAATCAACTTCGGAAGGACCTTTTCCGCATATTTCTTTAATTTTTCTGTATCATTGTTTGGGCATGTTAGAATATAGATCTTTGACTTTACTATTATAATAATTAGAAGCTGCTTTTCTTAATTTTTTCTTTAGGAACTTCCTTAGACTTTTAGCCTCAGTAATACGACCTGCCTTGAAAAAATTGATTTTTTTTCTTATAAGTTTTTTAAAAGACTCAGTAACATAAGGCTTATCTGTTGAACACGTTTTTTCTCAGGGAAGTGGAATTCATAATTACTCCATCAATCGATCCATCAGAACTATTGTTGACATTACTCGAAACACAAGGCATAGTAGGGGAATTCGTAATACCACTTCGAACGATCACTTAAGTTGATTTTCGTTGAAGATAGTTGAATTTTCTTCATCCGAAATAACGGGGGATTTTACAGCCTCGATTGTTTGGACCATTTCTGGTTGATTATCGATGGTATTAATCACGTCGTTTTCAACCATCGACGCTCGGCATTGAACGCATGACCAATTAGGGTTTTTAAGGCGATTACTTTTTGTTATTCCAGCACAAGCAGGATGCAACCAAGCATTGCACTTAGAACACTGGAAAGACCCAGTTCCACATTTTCTGTAGTATTTATTACAAGGATGGGACATTCTAGGCTAAGGAATAAAAACGAGACGGACCTTGAATTAGAAGCTATATCTTCAACTAAAACCTGGTCGCCTAGGTTATGACAAGCACTGGATTGGTACTTGCTAAAGAAAAGTTCACAAGGTTGATCTCGTGTCTTCACTTAAAAATCACAAGCGTCATTTATTTCAAAACAAGACGTCTTGACAGGTCAAGATCTAATGGAAGACTGATCCCTCAGTGTATGAGCCTGTTTATAGGTAGCTTTAACCAGAGAAGGATCATTGGAGAAAAAAGAGGAAAAATGTATTTCCCTCGAAGCGACATCGACAGCGTTGGATTACGAGGAGGAACTTGATGTCAGCTTTCAAACTCTCCTCTAAACCTGCTGGGGATTATTTTTTGTCTCCCGTGTTGCCGTTTGAACTGTGTCTTTTTTTCCAACGGCGAACAGCTTTCGAGAATTCATATTTGGTTGACTTAACAATTGAAAAAATAACACCCGAGCGAGGACGATCACAGTCAGCCCAAATCCGAAACCAAAACTTATTACTGTGCTTAGTATCTTGCAATTCAACATCTTCTTTCCGACAATTTTTCTGTCTCCTTTTTTTACCCTTGCCAGGTTGCGATCAAAAAGAATTATGTCCAGCTCCGACCAAATGGAATTACTGAACTAGGAACAGTTCAGCCGTGGGAGATTCAAAAGAACTACCGAGTTGAAATGCATCCGATCAGCCAAGACCAAAAAGAAGTTATCGGACTGAAAATATTTTGAACAGCTAAGACTAAAACGATTTATCAGATTTGAAATACTTTCGGTCTGTCCAGATTAAAAGAAGCTGTGGACTTGGAATGTTTCTGATCAGCCCAGGCCTAAGAGAGTTGCCAGAATCAGAATACATACAATGATGGTTATATTCACCCTGGCGTACCTCATCAGACCTAAGATGTTCGTGAATTTATAATATTTGATGACTGACATTTTTCGCTTAATAGCTTGAAACTAACAAGGCCTAAATTCTAGGGCAAGAGTACCTTAAGCAACAAGTGATTTCTACCGGATAGAAATAAGTGCGTGGAAAATTTGTGTAATGTCTGATCAGCTCAAAACATAAAAATTATCCATCCTGTTTCGATGGACTTCAATATAAAACGGTTTTTTTTTAAGATGAAAGTGCAAAAAAGTCAATTTTTGTCCAATCAGCTTGAAACTTATAAGCTACGTACCCCAGATTACGGAAATTCAAAGACACAAACAAATTTTGGGTCAAATAGACTTGAAGTCCACAAAATTTCCCGAAAAACTTGACATTGGTCTGCTTTGTAGAAGAAATGCCAGCCGTCCGACTAATATCATTTGATGTGTCATCCGATAGAAAGTTGCAAGAAGGCTGGTGAAGGCTTGTTCTTCTGGTTTCTCTGTTCCATTACTTTAAATTTGAAAAAAATGGGACAAAAAAAGAACTGTTTGGATCAATCTCAGCGTGCACTTACTGGGCTTCCAACCTATAGAAATCCAAATCACGTAATTTTCGTAAAGTGGTATAAAAATTATCAAATCTTAATTTAGTAAAATTAAGAATACTATTTAGTAATAATAAAACTACTTGCGTCCGAGCTGCAGACTTATTTAATGAATGCCAGAAAGGTGGACATATTGAGCCAGAATCCAAAAAATGATTTCAATCTATTTGATTTCAGAACCAAAGTAAGCCAGTGGCTTTGCATGTTCAATTCTCCACCTCATCGTGGAATATTAACTAAAACGTAGACATATTGAACCAGAAAATTTACAAAGAATTTTAACATGTATGATAAGAGGCACAATGTAAGCTTCGGGCCTGTCCATCACTACCCCACCGCCAACTACTTAGTAGAGAGGTAGGAAGGTGTTTTTCCCTGATGCTCCATCTTCTCCACCTGGTTTACCAAACAGCATGACTTGGCCAACTTATCATCCTTCATCTGTAAAAAAAAAAATTACCTAACTATCTTAATATATCTTCGAGTACAGCTGTAAATAAAGAGATGAAAAAATGGCGCAGCTTATTGTTTGATATCAACTCATTCAAATGAGTGCATAAATTTACTTTTGGGTAATTCCAGTGAAAAATATGTAACATATCTTCCTATCCCGTCAAATTCAATAGGTCTTGACTGGAATGGCCCCAATCACCAGCTGTTCCGTATTGGGAGCTAAAATGCTTCGAACTTTAATGAGAAAAATGTGATATTATAATGTAAGATCCGAAAAAATCTGAGATGGTTGAGCAGGGGCCATCCTCAAGTCAGCTTGTTTAGAGTAAAACGAGCCTGTTTCAAATAGTATTTTAAAAACACTTGAGCATTCTGTCATCAATAACCATGATAAATGATTTCAACGGCAAAATTTACTTAAATATTTCTTCCTTGGCGTAGATTAAACTTCACAGCAACTGTTAATGCTTCGTTCGTTGCATCATTAGGGAGCTTTCGAAAATACCATTATACGCTATTGCGGTCACCTTATTCTTTTATGGTCACCTTGAATGATGATAATGATGTAAAATAAGGTAAAATCTTCCGTTTAGAATGTTGGTTTCTGATTTTTTACTCTGTTCGGTTTGCTCACGATATATTGCTCACGATATACTCAATACGCACGAAGCTAAGCGTTCTTATGCAATTTATGAAACCGCATGAACTTCAAAATTCTGAACATAATTTTTATTTTCAAATAAAGCTGTTGAGTCGATTAAATGAAGCTATTTGATATATTAGTAAGCCTTGCAAGTTTTGGACAGCATGTTCAGGTTTTAAGTCTGCAATGGAACATATTTCAATTAATCATGGTAAATATTTAAGGTATGGCTTAAATCTCATATTAAGCTGATGAAGTTCAATATTCTGTTTAGCTAAACTTTGTAAACCCTATCTAGAAAATTAGTTCATTGATAATTTTGTTTTTTCAGCCTAAACCTAACACAAGTCCAAAGTCTTTCTCAAATAATTTAATCAAAGATCAAGGATTCCAATTCCAAATCCTTCGCTGTATTTTAGTTCTGAAACTAATGAACAAACAAAACAAGACAGGCCTATCATGTACAGCTTCACCAAAAATTAGGTTAAACTACGATACTTGGTCACTTATTGGTAGTAACTTTCTTTCTATTTCAATATACCAATTCGATTAGATTTTATCTAAATTTTTTCTGGTATTTATAATGAATAAAATATTAATATAAAAAGGAAAATAACAATCTGTGAAATAGAACTTCGTTATTAGCTTTTAAAGTTGCTGCGTTATTTAGAGTAAGCGGGAGATGAGCACAAAATAAATTCAGAAACTTTATCTTATGTAAGCTATTTTATAAAACGCTTTACCTTATGTGCGTTCTGCAAATTCATTTTTAGAAACCTCCCTATTAATTTGTCAGCTTTACAATTCATTACTTTCGCTTGTAAGTTTAACATCAAATTTCAAGAGAATTTAACGTAGTAAACTGACCCGTGTATGTTGTTGAAATTAATTTTAGTCAATGCTGATATAAAATAGATGGCACTGCTGAAGACATAATAATCTGGTATGATTAAGTCAGTTTAAGCACCAATCGGTAATTTTGTGCTCAGCATGTTTATCACATACTGAGAATCACATGCTCACAATCATTATAGACTACATAATTTTACGTTTACTTTGTGTGATCAGATACGTCTTAGTTTAAACAATAACTAGTTGAGCTTTATAACATTTGTTTTAAAATGTGAACTTTTGTTCTACAAATTAGCAGTTGTTGGTGATGGAAAACGATAACAGAAAAACAATGAACCAAATTACAGGGTTTCCAATTGAACACACTTTATGTCAAAAGGACACATTCCCATGTGCCAGGACACATTGATGTACAAGGACAAAAATTGACACATTTTAGAAATTGGAGACATCTAAGGTACACTTTTTGAAAATTTATGACGTAAAACGAAACATTTCCCAACTGGTTATATATTTTAGTAAAAAAAAGTCACCCTTCACCAAAGTAGTGCTTTTTCTAATATTTTTTTTTTTTTTTTTTTTTTTTTTTTTTTTGAGATGTCGTAAGTAACTCAGGTTTTGCCAGAGATTTTGTAAGTAAAGGATTTTCTCCTTAGCAAGGGATTTAAATGTTTACATGGTTTAGTCCTTTCACACTAAGTCATTTGGTATCCTATTATGTGGATTTTTGTTTTTTGTTTTTAATATATTCAATGTTAATTCGCCACTTTTAAAGAGGTTTACAAAGCGTCATTTGAAAAAGTACAACTGGTATAAAATAACCTGCAGTTTTTGAGATTTTAAGATTTACACATTTTGCTAAAAATGACATATTTTTGGATGCTCAGGGAACGCAGTCATGGACCAAAAAGTTGGGAGCACTGCCAATTTACACTAGTCTTCCTCGTGACTGTGCCGGTACTTCCTTACTATGGGGTACACACTCGAGAATGTGGATCTAGAGACAAGACAATTACCGGAAGTATCCAAAGAAATTTAGCTTTGGCTCAGTTGAAATCTACGTTGTAGGTATATTTTTTATTCAATATATTTTTTATTCAGTATTTTGATTGGGTTAGGTTAGGTTTGGTATTTAATATAACGCGTTCTTCGCGCCCTCACTCTAATTCTTTGTTGTAGTTTTCATAATTTTGTTACTGAAGTATTGTATTTCCATTCTATTTCGTTATATTTCATTATGATTACCCAAATTTCATTTCTCGAGTGTGTACCATATAATACGGAAGTACCTCTATGCCTTCTATGTAGCAGTCTTGGTCCTGGAGTAGGTGGCGGATATGCTCTATTAAGATTATTTCATTACGGGGACCTTATGCGCGTTCGATTCCCTGTTGAAATTCCCATTAATTGATATCCCATCAGGCAAAAGTTGTAATATGGGATTTTAAAATGTCCCTATGTTGAAAGGGAGTGGACTGGAATAGTCGATTAACTTAAGTTTAGTTTAAAGTCGAAAACTGACAACTCAAGTTCAAGTACTATATTTAAGTTAGTGTAACTTACCTCTCAAGAACCTAAGTTTATCTTATATTTTGTTTAACTTTAAGATTAAAATTTTTCTATTTAATTGGCAATTATCTCAATAGAATATATAAAATTGGTATAAAAAAGACCAAAAGTGGGTCAGTGCTCTTCTGAGCGTTTTACCACAAGAACTTTACTAACAAATTGCACACAACCCGATCAACCTAGCCCTAATTTTGTTTCAAAAGGATAAATAAAATATTGTTTTAGTACTTATTTTAGATATGTCTTGACATACTTAAATTCACCAATTTGAAACATAGAAATAAAAAACAAATCAATTTATTCCAAAATTTGCAATTCGAGTTTTTCCTATATTTTCCATATATTTTCCGTAAGGTTTGCTGTGTATGGAATGATAAACTGGAGGACATAAGTTGGGGAAGGAAGTCCAATACTTGACAAATTGTATGGCAAGGGTAGGGTCAAATTTACCATGACTTCCCCAGCCAGCAACTCTTTTTTTTCAACCGAGGACTATGTGGAGGTAAAAGAGCCTCTGGAGTCTAAGCCTCAGCCTTGAGTGTTTGGTTCTATCACCGTACGAAATAAAATAAAATTTTGTTTACAAGTCTTTTGTCGTTGCTTGTTTCAAATTTAATAATGCACATATCTCTAATCATTCGTAAAAACTAAATCTTTTGGAAGGTAAAATTCCGAGCCCATTTTTAACTCTAATAATTTTTATTGTTGATAATGCAACGCCAGCTTATCCGCATCTAAGACTAAATACTCCAGTTGGAGAGGAAAAATAAGCGGATTTGCCAAACCTTAGCTTGGTTGTCATAATTGAAAACAAAATACTTGCATAAATTCACACAGAATTGAACCTTGAGGAGGGAGGAATCAAGATAAAAAAGGTCCCTTTTAGGTATAAATGTGCTTAGTGTGAGAGGCTGGTCTTTGGAGAAAAATACTAGGTAGCATATTTACATTGTTTAACTATGTGAGCATTGTTACATTGTTTAACTCTGTAGCAAATTTCATAGTTTAATTTTAAATTATTTCGAAAATGAAGGGCTTAACGCCTAAGAAGTTTAACTGTTCAGTAATTTTTTAGTTATTTTACTATGCATTATGGTGTTACGTGATGCCCTTTCAATTACTGCAATCTTGTTAATGTATTCATGCCAGATTGGAAATACTACATATTCATCAATTTCACGAAAGTCACGCAACGCGTATTGGTGCTGTCGTGTAAGCCAAGATTATAAATTCTAGAGATCTAGATACTTATCAGTAACATCCGAATCACATAATGTGTCGCACAGCCTACAAACTAGAACTGCTACAAACAGGAGTTTGGTTAATATCCCTCCCCCGCCCCACCCTTAAATCTTCTAATGGATACTGCATCATTTACACTTAACTGAAAACCAAATGTATCTGAACCTTTTCTTTTTATAATTATCACATTGAAACATTCAACATTTGGATTAAATAAAATCTTGAATCTCCATTTGCTGAGATTTTCAAAAAAAGAAATGCTAAGACATAATTTTACTCAATGTATCAAAAATGCAGTTTAATTTCAATATTTCTTTCCAGTCATCTTGATTAATGTAGTGAGATTTTTTTTTTTTTTTCGTCGATGCTTTGAAAAAACAAACCAAACTGTTCAAAGTACCGATATTTTTGATTGCAATGCAAATTACACAATATCCTTCCGAAGGTTTACGGTGGGGGTAGGGGGGGGGGCTGGTCTGACTAGTGGGCAAACTCCTGTTTGGAATAATTAATGTCCGTTTTAAGTTTAATTTAAGTATTTATTTTAATCTCTGCTTGTTCTGGGATTTGTCGATTCAACTAGACCACCGAATGGGAGGATCCTCCAGCTATTTCGTTTAGCGCCAGATAGATTGAAATACCGTCGCCAAATTCATCGCCTGCTTAGAAGAGAAGAAGCCCCAATACAATCACAAAGACTGAACGGAACTTAAATCAAGGATCAAGAAGTGAACATTCATTTATTTTAGTATCTGTTATCTCTATGTTTGTTCATTTTTTAGCCAAATTTTTTGGGCTTCATTTTTGGGCAAATTATTTTTGGGCTTAATTAATTCTTTAATAGCATTTTTTGACTGTCTTAATTTTGAATTATTATAGATCTTTATTTCTGCTCGTCTTAAGTTTCAATATAGCTCTTTTCTTTTCTTTTTAAAACTTCTTTTTCAGAAAGTATTTTTGAATTAATCAACTCAAAAACGTTATATCTTCACCCTCGCCAAAGGAACCCGAGAAACTGGTTTGAACCTCATCCTTAGTTTAGACATGCACGACTGCACGTAGGGAGGAGATACCTTCGGGCCTGTCCTTAGTGGCGTCATTCGCGAAGGAAGGGGATTTTGCTCCTTAGATTTTGAAAACTCTTTTTTTAGTATTTTTATCACAAAATACTTTTTTTTTTGGTATTTGTTTTTTTTTCGGAATAAATGAACAAAGTGTACCATCGCCATATTCTATAACGGGCGATATTGTGGGGGCGGGGTATTTGCCCACGCATTTTACCTAACCCTCTCTCAATTGACGCCCCTGTGACGGACTTTCTGTCCTCCTCTTCCGTGTATTCTCCCTAAAACTTCGATCACAGAAGCTGGTCTTATTGGAATACTGGTCCTAGAAATTCTGGGAGAAGGTTCTTTCGAAAGGGAGTTGCAAGCTGTAATTAAAGGAAGATCGAGGGTTGGTCGGAGGTTGGCAAAAATAATGTGTGACTGAAACTAAACCCGTTATCCTAATGGAAAATAATGAAATATCCGACTATGATTCTGGATGCAAACTCCATGAACTTCCCTCAAAATGATTTTAAAACGAGCAAAACTTAATTTATTAATAGTTTTTTGTCAAATGAAAGCAATGATTAGTATCAAACCTAAAATGAACAAAAAATGACCGCGTATATAAGGGGGGCCACTGTCCTCGACCACCAACTCTTTTCGCTAAGTTTTCAAATTTTCCCACTAATGCTTCATAACCAGAGCTCCAATACAAGTTCAATTTGTTCTTTTTTACTTTTTTCGAATCTGTCTCGAACATGGAAGGATTCGCTTATTCCCGTTTTCATTAAACCACAAGATTTTCAATTCAAGGTTTTTGGATAACAATCGGTAAATAAACATTTGTAATAGCCAGCTGGCTTTAGTTAAAGTTTAATGTCAAGATTGGGGGTAAAGGAGAAAGAGCCTTGCTCATTTGTACAATAATTTTTTTATTTTATTTATCTTATGTGCTAATGCTGGTCTCCATTTGAGGAAAACAGGCTTCTGTTTATTAAACGCTAATAATGTTGTTAGCTAATGTCAGTGTAAGTCAAAAGAGCCAATATATATTCTTGATGACATTTTTCCCGTTGGTAAATTATTCAAATTCGCTAGTAACGGCAAAATGTAGATAAAACATAAATAAAAAAGAACCAATAACAGAATTGTCCAAAATGGAAAAGCGTCCAAGAGGTGAGATTATTTATCATCATCCAACGCTTCAGTTTAGTATATTCTACTTTGTGGCATGCACATAATTCTTTTAAAGGGGGTGAGGCGAGGGAACTGCATAGCAAAGCCAAAAGAGACCTCTGAACATTCTTCTCTGGGATAACGTAACTAGAGGAGTTACGTAACGTTTTCTAGTGTCAGTTTTTCAGTATTAAGATAAATAAAATAAGCACTATAATTTTAAGAAAGAGGAAAAAGAATCAGCATATTTTGAGAGAAAGTAAAATGCCACACAAACTGGCCACATACACCCCACACAGGAAATTAGCTAACCAGATTTCAGATAAAACATGTCACATATGATACATATCACTAAAGATAAATTGATATGCGACAATTTTTGCATAGTAGTATGAGCCTTGATTTAGGGTTGAAATGGCTCCTTATTTAGATTAACCTCATATGCATCCCTCAACTCTTTTTACCAGGGTGCAGTTCATTTTCCGCAGTTTCTACTAACATTTTCAAAAGTCTGTCCCTTTTCAATAGTCCCTGCCAAGTGGGGGTCAATCCTCTTGGCTTGGATACAGTCTAGTTTTTACGGTATTTCCTGACATTGATCTGAACCTGCCATCAAAATGTTTGCTTATCTCCTTCCAAAAACCTAGATCTGCCACTGGTACCCGCCGCAACCGTTTTCTCTCCTGTGTAGCAGCACAAATTAAAACTATTTGGCCACGTTCAAATCCTAAAATGAAACATAGTCTCCAAGAGTCCTTCCATCAGTGTTTTCAATTGAAACCTTCAAAATGAAAGTTCAGTATTCACTCAGCACTTTTTATTTTCTTTGATTTTTGTAGAATTCCATTCTGTGTTCGAAAGGTTCTGGTTTGTAAAGCACACATTTGGACTGCCGCATTGTTAATCACTCTGTTGTAGTGCACTCTAAAAATTAGTATGTTAGATCTTCTGCGTGATATACTGGTAGACTAAAAACTGTTCATGATTGCAAATAGAGTCCTTCCTAGCGTTAGTGGTGCCAGGGGTAAAATTAATTACAGTGCCCCCTCCCAACTCAAATATAAGATAAAAAAGTCAAATTAAAGTGAAAAATTGGACCAAAGTGGGCAATTCACCAGCGGCCTCCTAGGCCATGGCGTCCGGGGCAACTGCCCCAGTTGCTCCCTCCCTCTAGGACCGGCTCTGATTGCAAACATAAAGGTTCTTTCATACTCCGCCGTAGGGCCTTTCACACTAGCCTAACTTGAGATTTTATGAATGTTATGTAATCTTACAAAGCAAATGTGTCTGTAACATAGGCAATGATACGTATATTCGAACTTTACACAGAATTCTACCTTGCGTAAGTTTAGGTGTACATTTTGCAAAAGTCAAGATAGTAGGAACAAAAGGGTTTCCTGTTTGAGCAATTGAAAAATCAAAGGATAATAAAAAAAACAAAAGGATAATAATAATAAGAAGAAATAATAAGAAAATGGCTTCAAATCTTTAGGGTTTTATCACAGTCACCACCAAAGTGACCTCTTTATTGGCAATGGCGCCATTTAGGGGTTAGGGTGGGAGCCAAGGACTCTTTTTTATTAATAAAGATAATTTCTTAAGTGTCTTTTTTCAAGGATCCTTTATTCCGTAAATAGAGGCTTCCCGAACGCGAAGTCAAAATATTCGGATTTCTTTATCATTTAAAGCTTGTTACTTTTTTCCGCTGATAAAAGCTTCCCGATGTGAATCCCATCCCAATCGGCGCCACAGTTTATAGAATATGATAGAATATGAGAGTTTAGCCAACATCTTGCTAAACTGCGGTTTCGGTTTCGAGGGGCTCAACGTCGTAACGAGTTCGAAGCGTGCTCGTAATTCGGTCCATTACCTCCAGCTTTTCGAGGAGAAAGTTTCCATTTGACTGGTATAATTTATAAACTCCCTATATATATATATATATATATATATATATATATATATATATATATATATATATATATATATATATATATATATATATATATATATATATATATATATATATATATATATATATATATATATATATATATATATATATATATATATATATATATATATAAGTAGTAAGGCCATAGGCACTTGAAAACCTAAATGCAAACTTACGCCTGAGGCATAGATATGTGTGTAAGTTTTCAAGTAATTGGGTTACCAGGGTCATTTGCAAAGTGGTAACATTTCTATAGAAGCTATAGTAATTTCAAATATCATATGGAATTTGCTTGAAGGTATATACTTTGCGTACGTGCCCCTACCAAACAGGTTGGATATAATCTGTTCTGGTTCAAGTTTTTTCTGACACAGTTAACTGAATTTATATTTCATGATATACAAGTTTTTTTTTAGGTTAAATCCGTGTCGGAAAAACCGGTGTATCTTTTTAGATACTAATTATTTTTTGTATATATTCAAGTTTCAAATTAGATTCTTCAACAGTTTTGAATAGTTTATGGAACATAACACAACTGAAATTTTTTGTAAGCTTTTATATAGAAAATGGATAATTCTAAGCAATTTCTGGTAAGTAAAAATTTTCTCAATATTATAATAAAAAAAAGAAATTATCTTATCTTTAAGCTAAGGAAGAAATTCTTTCCTTACACTAGAACTAAGGGTACTTGTATACTTAGAAAGCCTATTGTTTTTAGGAGCTGAAACCTCTAAATAATTCTCTTATAGGCTGAAACTTACGGCGGCTTTTTTTTTTAGGGGCGTTTTTGAAAATACTTCCAGGCCAGTCTGCATTTACGGTGTTATTTTTATCGTTGTCAGTTAACCTTTTTAGGGGTGTTTTTGAAAAAGTGCTTAGCTATATTGAAAAAAAAAAAATGTTTTAAACTACTTTAAATGACTAACATAAACTGAATTATTTTAAAAACCCAAAATGCATTTTTTTTTAATGTTAAATTTTACCCTTTTTTTTTTCAAGGAAGTGGACACGTGCAATAACCCCCCTTCTGAAAAGAAATCAAGATATAGCGAATGTATATTAATGCAATCTGCAAGAGCATCAATTATCAAAATAGCTGCTAGAACTACACACGACCTGGACCAACCACTGGCCACGAATCTTTTAATAACAGGGTCCTCTGACACCCCTGTTAGCTCCATGTCAGCTGGAAGGAACTTGAAAATGGAATGGACTGCTTCATATAATGCCTCAGCCCAGCCTACTGTAGATTGTGAGCTTAACCCCCTTCAAGTTTTGCCAAGGAGTTCAGATATTGAAGCCCAGTCAGAATTTGTAAGTATATACATAATTTTTTTTTTCTATCCCTATTTTCAAAAATAAGGTAAATTTTCTCAGGCGCATAGCTTTTGATGAGTAAAACTTAAAATTTGTTTCTAAAAACTATTTCATTTTCTTTCATTAACCAAATTAGCTGGTATATATAAAGGAATGCTTATCATGCATTTATATAACAAAAAAAACAAACCTAACCTCTTAACTTATAACAAATTTGATCAATAATGAATTATTTAAAAATTAAATTTTAGACAAAAAAAAAAATTTTTAAAAAAAAAAAAGAACACAATTTGGTTCTACAAACTTGACGAGCACATTTGAACTGATATTTTTGCGCCAAGGCATTCTCATTCAGCCGCTACAGATAAGATATCCCATCGCTGTTTAATCTGATTTGAATTATAAGTGGGTCTCTTGCAAAGCGTACTTTAAATAACCAGATGTCTACCTTCGATAAGCAATTTACAGAGGAAAAAAGGTTTTTTGATAATTTCTAAATATGTTTTCACAGGGAAGTTAAGAAATATTATTTGGGCGAAGCCGTTTTTGGTAATTTCATTTAAAAACTTAGGTGTTTTTCAGACATAATTTTAGGTTTTTATATTTGAACAGTGCTATTTAGTCCAACACCCCCCCCCCCCCAACTCGCAAGGGGATAGAAACACCTACATCGCCGGAAGATCCCCGTTCCCCAGGATCAACCCCGGGCGCGGGGGAGGGAGGGGAGGGGAGGGGGGCTCTAAAAATATATATATTTTTTAACATGTTCAGTTGACATTATGAAAGACATAAGGCAATGTAACTTTTTTTTTTCTTCTTCTTACCAAGTCAAGCAATTATTTTCGTTTTGAAAAGTTCAAGAACAGAATTCGAGACGGTTCTATTTGAACACTGTTGGGAAGTCCGATATTCCCAACTAGGAAAGGGTATCGATCCTCCTACCTCAATGGAAGCTCCCGGTTCCCAAAGGTTCTCCTCGGGAGGGGATTGGGGTTTGGGGGAGAGGGGAGGGGGGCTCTAAAAATATATATATTTTTTAACATGTTCAGTTGACATTATGAAAGACATAAGGCAATGTAACTTTTTTTTTTCTTCTTCTTACCAACTCAAGCAATTATTTTCGTTTTGAAAGGTTAAAGAAAAGAATTTGAGAGTGTTCTATTTGAACAGTGTTGTGAAGTCCGATACCCCCAACTCGGAAAGGATATCGATCCTCCTACCTCGAAGGAAGCTCCCGGCCCCCAAGGGTTCCCCCCGGGAGGGGATTGAGGTTTGGGGGAGGGGGGCTCTAAAAATATATATATTGTTTAACATGTACATTTGACATTATGAAAGACATAAGGCAATGTAACTTTTTTTTTCTTCTTCTTACCAACTCAGGCAATTATTTTCGTTTTGAAAGGTTCAAGAAAAGACTTTGAGACTGTTCTATTTGAACAGTGTTGTGAAATCTGATACCCCTCCAACTCGGAAAGGGTATCGATCCTCCTACCTCGAAGGAAGCTCCCGGTTCCCAAGGGTTCTCCCCGGGAGGGGATTGTGTAACTATGTTGTGGCCGTACTAACCCAGGTTTGATTAAAAAGCCATTAAAATGAGCCATTGAACAACTTTAAAATAAGCCATTGAACAACTCTCTACGATGTTCCAGTGCCAAGCTATCTGTGGAATTACTAACCTTTGCAATAATTAAGTGGCGCATAAAATTTAGTACAGGCAAGAGGCCGTTCTTTATTATAAAGTCCATTGGTTAACTCTACTATAACTACCGCTTGGACCCGGGTTATAAATTACAAACAGGAAAAAGCCTACGGCTTTTTCTTCTTTGGAATAGTAAGAAACCATCTTTAAATAATCAGACAGCTAACTAGGTTAATAATTTGTTCTTTAACATGAACTTCATTAATCGGATATTTTAATATATCCTATATGGTCTAGAGGTCGGGATAGCTCTCACCCAGGTGGCTTGAGTTCAATTTCCGTATGGGAAATTTTTACTTATGATGATTTCTTAAGGAACATAATTAAACTCTCTTAATGTAATAAAAATAATTAGTTTTTATTACAGAAGGTTTTTAACCCCATTAATTTCCTTTAAAATGAGCCATTGAACAACTCTCTACGATGTTCCAGTGCGAAGCTATCTGTTGAATTACTAACCTATACTATAATTAAGTGGCGTATAAAATTTGTTATAGGCAAGAGGTCGATCTTTATTATAAATCCTTTAAAATGTGCCATTGAAAAATGCTCTACTATGTTCCAGTACAAAGCTATCTGTGGAAAAGAAAAATCAAAGAAAGAAAAAATATGCCGTTTGTGGAGAATAACGTGGTTAAAGTCAATTTCTTGATTGTCAAGCCAATATATTTCCCTTGCTGTTCAAGCCAAATGACATAAAGTTTTCTATACAGGGATTTCGGACAAGGCGGTTCTAATGGTGTAGTTTTTGTTTTAATCTGACTCCTTTTCTTAGGAGCTATGGGTTTTTATATTTCTTAACATTGGACGTGATCGTCTCTTACTAGGTTGCTAGCTACTGCTGCAACCTGGATATGTAATTTTGAATGCTTTTTATGATTCTGGTTAACATTGGACGTGATCGTCTCTTACTAGGTTGATAGCTACCTCTGCAACTCGGATAGCTACCCCTGATACCTCCGTATATCAGTTACTATGGGCGAGAGATCGTTCTTTACTGTAAGTTGTAAGTTTGTTCTTTACTGTAATTTTTAGGAGCTATGGGTTTTTATATTTCTTAACATTGGACGTGATCGTCTCTTACTAGGTTGCTAGCTACCGTTGCAATTTGTTCTTTACTAGGTTTCAGCCATCTCTACAGCCATGATACTGATGGAAATTAAATAATCTCTATTTATGTTTCAGTTAACATGGGCTAGGTGTCGTTCTTTAGTGCAATGCTGCAACCTGTATTACTGTAATCGTCCTTTAATATAAAATATAGGCTAGAGTTCATTCTTTGCTATACCTTACTGTATTACAAACAGGAAAAAGCCTATGGCTTTTTCTTAATTGGAATAGTAAGAGACGACCTGGCTACAACCTACGCTTATGACATCATTGATCTATCTTTAATATTAAGTAGAATCTTATTTTGGTTATATTATTACGTCATATATGGTTATTAGTAGATAATCGTTAAAATATTCGTTCTTTATTATAATTACTATGTTGCCTTTGGATTTTTCTTAGTTGGAATAGCAGTAGACGATGCTTGTGCTAAATTAGCTTTTAGATACTATGTGCCTGTGAAAATGTAATGTGATGTAACTGTGACAAGGTAAACCATAACCAAACACTACTGAAATATTCCAACTCTTGCATTTCAACGAAAGAAATTCAATGAACTTTGAAAAATCAAGAAAATGTAACTGTGACAAGGTAAACCACAAGCAAACACTACTGAAATATTCCAACTCTTGCTTTTCAACGAAAGAAATTCAAAATGAACTTTGAAAAATCAAGAAAATGTAACTGTGACAAGGTAAACCACAACCAAACTCTACTGAAATAATCCAACTCTTGCATTTCAACGAAAGAAATTCAAAATGAACTTTGAAAAATCAAGAAAATGTAACTGTGACAAGGTAAACCACAACCAAACACTACTGAAATATTCCAACTCTTGCATTTCAACGAAAGAAATTCAAACTGATCTTTGAAAAATCAAGAAAATGGAACTGTGACAAGGTAAACCACAACCAAACACTTCTGAAATCTTCCAACTCTTGCATTTCAACGAAAGAAATTCAAAATGAACTTTGAGAAATCAAGAGAATGTAACTGTGACAAGGTGAACCATAACCAAACACTACTTAAATATTCTAACTCTTGCATTTCAACGAAAGAAATTCAAATGAACTTTGAAAAATCAAGAAAATGTAACTGTGACATGGTAAACCACAACCAAACACTACTGAAATATTCCAACTCTTGCATTTCAACGAAAGAAATTCAATGAACTTTGAAAAATCAAGAAAATGTAACTGTGACAAGGTAAACCACAAGCAAACACTACTGAAATATTCCAACTCTTGCTTTTCAACGAAAGAAATTCAAAATGAACATTGAAAAATCAAGAATATGTATCTGTGACAAGTTAATCCAATCCCAAACCCTACTGATATAGTCCAACTCTTGCTTTTAAATGAAAGAAATTCAAAATGTACTTTGAAAAATCAATAAAATATAACTGTGACAATGTAAACCATAACCAAACACTTCTGAAATATTCCAACTCTTGCATTTCAACGAAAGAAATTCAAATTGAACTTTGAACAATCAAGAAAATGTAAATGTGACAAGGTAAACCACAACCAAACACTTCTGAAATATTCCAACTCTTGCATTTCAACGAAAGAAATTCAAAATGAACTTTGAAAAATCAAGAGAATGTAACTGTGACAAGGTAAACCATAACCCAACACCACTGAAATATTCCAACTCTTGCATTTCAACGAAAGAAATTCAAATGAACTTTGTAAAATCATGAAAATGTAACTGTGACAAGGTAAACCACAACCAAACACTACTGAAATATTCCAACTCTTGCATTTCAACGAAAAAATTCAAAATGAACTTTGAAAAATCACGAAAATGTAACTGTGACAAGGTAAACCACAACAAAAAACAACTTAAATATACAAAATCTTGCATTTAAACGAAAATAATTCAAAATGAACTTTGAAAAATCAAGAAAATGTAACTGTGACAAGGTAAACCACTACCAAACACTAGTGAAATATTCCAACTCTTGAATTTCAACGAAAGAAATTCAAAATGATCTTAGAAAAATAAAGAAAATGTAACTGTGACAAGGTAAACCATAACCAAACACTACTGAAATATTCCAACTCTTTCATTTCAACGAAAGAAATTCAATGAACTTTGAAAAATCATGAAAATGTAACTGTGACAAGGTAAACCACAAGTAAACACTACTGAAATATTCCAACTCTTGCTTTTCAACGAAAGAAATTCAAAATAAACTTTGAAAAATAAATAAAATGTAACTTTGACAAGGTAAACCACAACCAAACACTACTAAAATATTCCAACTCTTCCATTTCAACGAAAGAAATTCAAAATGAGATTTGAAAAATCAAGAAAATGTAACTGTGACAAGGTAAACCACAACCAAACACTACTAAAATATTCCAACTCTTGCATTTCAACGAAAGAAATTCAAAATGAACTTTGAAAAATCAAGAGAATGTAACTGTGACAAGGTGAACCATAACCAAACACTACTGAAATATTCCAACTCTTGCATTTCAACGAAAGAAATTCAAATGAACTTTGAAAAATCAAGAAAATGTAACTGTGACAAGGTAAACCACAACCAAACACTACTGAAATATTCCAACTCTTGCATTTGGTATACTAGGGTATACTAGGGTATTTCAGTAGTGTTTGGTTTTGGTTTACCTTGTCACAGTTACATTTTTTTGATTTTTCAAAGTTCATTTTGAATTTATTTCGTTGAAATGGAAGAGTTGGAATATTTTAGTAGTGTTTGGTTGTGGTTTACCTTGTCACATTTACATTTTCTTGATTTTTCAAAGCTCATTTTGAATTTCTTTCGTTGAAATGGAAGAGTTGGAATATTTTAGTAGTGTTTGGTTATGGTTTACCTTGTCAAAGTTACATTTTCTTGATTTTTCAAAGTTTATTTTGAATTTCTTTCGTTGACAAGCAAGAGTTGGAATATTTCAGTAGTGTTTGCTTGTGGTTTACCTTGTCACAGTTACATTTTCTTGATTTTTCAAAGTTCATTGAATTTCTTTCGTTGAAATGCAAGAGTTGGAATATTTCAGTAGTGTTTGGTTATGGTTTACCTTGTCACAGTTACATTTTCTTTATTTTTCTAAGATCATTTTTAACTTATCTCTTTGTATTTCAAGAGTTGGAATATTTCAGTAGTGTTTGGTTGTGGTTTACCTTGTCACAGTTACATTTTCTTGATTTTTCAAAGTTCATTTAGAATTTCTTTCGTTGAAATGCAAGAGTTGGAATATTTCAGTAGTGTTTGGTTGTGGTTTACCTTGTCACAGTTACATTTTCGTGATTTTTCAAAGTTCATTTTGAATTTTTTCGTTGAAATGCAAGAGTTGGAATATTTAAGTAGTGTTTGGTTGTGGTTTACCTTGTCACAGTTACATTTTCTTGATTTTTCAAAGTTCATTTGAATTTCTTTCGTTGAAATGCAAGAGTTGGAATATTTCAGTAGTGTTTGGTTATGATTTACCATGTCACAGTTACATTTTATTGATTTTTCAAAGTTCATTTTGAATTTCTTTCGTTGAAATGCAAGAGTTGGAAGATTTCAGAAGTGTTTGGTTGTGGTTTACCTTGTCACATTTACATTTTCTTGATATTTCAAAGTTCAGTTTGAATTTCTTTCGTTGAAATGCAAGAGTTGGAATATTTCAGTAGTGTTTGGTTGTGGTTTACCTTGTCACAGTTACATTTTCTTGATTTTTCAAAGTTCATTTTGAATTTCTTTCGTTGAAATGCAAGAGTTGGATTATTTCAGTAGAGTTTGGTTGTGGTTTACCTTATCACAGTTACATTTTCTTGATTTTTCAAAGTTCATTTTGAATTTCTTTCGTTGAAAAGCAAGAGTTGGAATATTTCAGTAGTGTTTGCTTGTGGTTTACCTTGTCACAGTTGCATTTTCTTGATTTTTCAAAGTTCATTGAATTTCTTTCGTTGAAATGGAAAAGTTGGAATATTTTAGTAGTGTTTGGTTGTGGTTTACCTTGTCACAGTTACATTTTCTTGATTTTTCAAAGTTCATTTGAATTTCTTTCGTTGAAATGCAAGAGTTGGAATATTTCAGTAGTGTTTGGTTATGGTTCACCTTGTCACAGTTACATTCTCTTGATTTTTCAAAGTTCATTTTGAATTTCTTTCGTTGAAATGCAAGAGTTGGAATATTTTAGTAGTGTTTGGTTGTGGTTTACCTTGTCACAGTTACATTTTCTTGATTTTTCAAAGCTCATTTTGAATTTCTTTCGTTGAAATGGAAGAGTTGGAATATTTTAGTAGTGTTTGGTTGTGGTTTACCTTGTCACAGTTACATTTTCTTGATTTTTCAAAGTTTATTTTGAATTTCTTTCGTTGAAAAGCAAGAGTTGGAATATTTCAGTAGTGTTTGCTTGTGGTTTACCTTGTCACAGTTACATTTTCTTGATTTTTCAAAGTTCATTGAATTTCTTTCGTTGAAATGCAAGAGTTGGAATATTTCATTAGTGTTTTTTCATTGTGTTACTCTTCTCTTTTTCTTTTACTTGTAAGTTAGTTTTTCATGTATTTTTTCATTAGTTTTTTTTTTTTATTTGTAATTTTTCTTTAGCTTTTGTTTGTGTATTACCATGTCACATGTACATTTTCTTGATTTTTCAAAGTTCATTTTGAATTTCATTCATTGAAATGCAAGAGTTGAAATATTTCAGTAGTGTTTGGTTGTGGTTTACCTTGTCACAGTTACATTTTCGTGATTTTTAAAAGTTCATTTTTAATTTTTTTTCGTTGAAATGAAAGAGTTGGAATATTTCAGTAGTGTTTGGTTGTGGTTTACCTTGTCACAGTTACATTTTCATGATTTTTAAAAGTTCATTTGAATTTCTTTCGTTGAAATGCAAGAGTTGGAATATTTCAGTAGTGTTGGGTTATGGTTTACCTTGTCACAGTTACATTCTCTTGATTTTTCAAAATTCATTTTGAATTTCTTTCGTTGAAATGCAAGAGTTGGAATATTTCAGAAGTGTTTGGTTGTGGTTTACCTTGTCACATTTACATTTTCTTGATTTTTCAAAGTTCAGTTTGAATTTCTTTCGTTGAAATGCTAGAGTTGGAATATTTCAGTAGTGTTTGGTTGTGGTTTACCTTGTCACAGTTACATTTTCTTGATTTTTCAAAGTTCATTTTGAATTTCTTTCGTTGAAATGCAAGAGTTGGATTATTTCAGTAGAGTTTGGTTGTGGTTTACCTTGTCACAGTTACATTTTCTTGATTTTTCAAAGTTCATTTTGAATTTCTTTCGTTGAAAAGCAAGAGTTGGAATATTTCAGTAGTTTTTGCTTGTGGTTTACCTTGTCACAGTTACATTTTCATGATTTTTCAAAGTTCATTGAATTTCTTTCCTTGAAATGCAAGAGTTGGAATATTTCAGTAGTGTTTGGTTGTGGTTTACCATGTCACAGTTACATTTTCTTGATTTTTCAAAGTTCATTTGAATTTCTTTCGTTGAAATGCAAGAGTTAGAATATTTCAGTAGTGTTTGGTTGTGGTTTACCTTGTCACAGTTACATTCTCTTGATTTCTCAAAGTTCATTTTGAATTTCTTTCGTTGAAATGCAAGAGTTGGAAGATTTCAGAAGTGTTTGGTTGTGGTTTACCATGTCACAGTTACATTTTCGTGATGTTTAAAATATCAGTTTGAATTTCTTTCGTTGAAATGCTAGAGTTGGAATATTTCAGTAGTGTTTGATTGTGGTTTACCTTGTCACAGTTACATTTTCTTGTTTTTTCAAAGTTCATTTTGAATTTCTTTCGTTGAAATGCAAGAGTTGGATTATTTCAGTAGAGTTTGGTTGTGGTTTACCTTGTCACAGTTACATTTTCTTGATTTTTCAAAGTTCATTTTGAATTTCTTTCGTTGAAAAGCAAGAGTTGGAATATTTCAGTAGTGTTTGCTTGTGGTTTACCTTGTCACAGTTACATTTTCTTGATTTTTCAAAGTTCATTGAATTTCTTTCGTTGAAATGCAAGAGTTGGAATATTTCAGTAGTGTTTGGTTATGGTTTACCTTGTCACAGTTACATCACATTACATTTTCACAGGCACATAGTATCTAAAAGCTAATTTAGCACAAGCATCGTCTACTGCTATTCCAACTAAGAAAAATCCAAAGGCAACATAGTAATTATAATAAAGAACGAATATTTTAACGATTATCTACTAATAACCATATATGACGTAATAATATAACCAAAATAAGATTCTACTTAATATTAAAGATAGATCAATGATGTCATAAGCGTAGGTTGTAGCCAGGTCGTCTCTTACTATTCCAATTAAGAAAAAGCCATAGGCTTTTTCCTGTTTGTAATACAGTAAGGTATAGCAAAGAATGAACTCTAGCCTATATTTTATATTAAAGGACGATTACAGTAATACAGGTTGCAGCATTGCACTAAAGAACGACACCTAGCCCATGTTAACTGAAACATAAATAGAGATTATTTAATTTCCATCAGTATCATGGCTGTAGAGATGGCTGAAACCTAGTAAAGAACAAATTGCAACGGTAGCTAGCAACCTAGTAAGAGACGATCACGTCCAATGTTAAGAAATATAAAAACCCATAGCTCCTAAAAATTACAGTAAAGAACAAACTTACAACTTACAGTAAAGAACGATCTCTCGCCCATAGTGACTGATATACGGAGGTATCAGGGGTAGCTATCCGGGTTGCAGAGGTAGCTATTAACCTAGTAAGAGACGATCACGTCCAATGTTAACCAGAATCATAAAAAGCATTCAAAATTACATATCCAGGTTGCAGCGGTAGCTAGCAACCTAGTAAGAGACGATCACGTCCAATGTTAAGAAATATAAAAACCCATAGCTCCTAAGAAAAGGAGTCAGATTAAAACAAAAACTACACCATTAGAACCGCCTTGTCCGAAATCCCTGTATAGAAAACTTTATGTCATTTGGCTTGAACAGCAAGGGAAATATATTGGCTTGACAATCAAGAAATTGACTTTAACCACGTTATTCTCCACAAACGGCATATTTTTTCTTTCTTTGATTTTTCTTTTCCACAGATAGCTTTGTACTGGAACATAGTAGAGCATTTTTCAATGGCACATTTTAAAGGATTTATAATAAAGATCGACCTCTTGCCTATAACAAATTTTATACGCCACTTAATTATAGTATAGGTTAGTAATTCAACAGATAGCTTCGCACTGGAACATCGTAGAGAGTTGTTCAATGGCTCATTTTAAAGGAAATTAATGGGGTTAAAAACCTTCTGTAATAAAAACTAATTATTTTTATTACATTAAGAGAGTTTAATTATGTTCCTTAAGAAATCATCATAAGTAAAAATTTCCCATACGGAAATTGAACTCAAGCCACCTGGGTGAGAGCTATCCCGACCTCTAGACCATATAGGATATATTAAAATATCCGATTAATGAAGTTCATGTTAAAGAACAAATTATTAACCTAGTTAGCTGTCTGATTATTTAAAGATCGTCTCTTACTATTCCAAAGAAGAAAAAGCCGTAGGCTTTTTCCTGTTTGTAATTTATAACCCGGGTCCAAGCGGTAGTTATAGTAAAGTTAACCAATGGACTTTATAATAAAGAACGGCCTCTTGCCTGTACTAAATTTTATACGCCACTTAATTATTGCAAAGGTTAGTAATTCCACAGATAGCTTGGCACTGGAACATCGTAGAGAGTTGTTCAATGGCTTATTTTAAAGTTGTTCAATGGCTCATTTTAATGGCTTTTTAATCAAACTTGGGTTAGTACGGCTACAACATAGTTACAGCAAAGAACGATCTCTCATCCGTATAGTAATTGATATATGGTGGTTCCAGGGGTAGTTACTTGAGGTTCGTCTCTTGCTATTTAAAAAAAGAAAAAGCCGTAGGCCTTTTCCTGTTTGTAATGATATAGCATAAAATATTTCTTCATAATCCGAGTTGCAGTGGTAGCTAGCAACCTAGTAAGAGACGATCACGTCCAATGTTAAGAAATATAAAAACCCATAGTTCCTAACAGAGGAGTCAGATCAAAACAAAAAGTACACCATTAGAACCGCCTTGTCCGAAACCCTTGTATATCCGGGTTGCAGCGGTAGCTAGCAACCTAGTAAGAGACGATCACGTCCAATGTTAAGTTATAATAAAGATCAAACTCTTCCCTGCAATAACTTGCATAGGCAACTTCACTATAGTGAAGATTACAGTATTTATATTATACATCATTATAAATTATAAAAGGTTCAAATGTTCGAAGTTTTAATAAAGAACGACCTCTTGCCTATACTAAATTTTATAGGCCACTTAACTATAGTATAGGCTAGTACAGTTATTATATTTAAAGTCAATATATTAAAATTTTCCACTAAAAGACGGTCATTGGAATAAAAACCCAATACATACATTTGATTTAGTTACCAACTTGATTGTTTGAGGCTAGTCTCTTACTATTTCAAACAGAAAAAGCCGTAGGCTTTTTCCTGTTTGTAATCAATTAAAGAGAGTTCTACCTTTAAAATGAGTTACGTAGTTACATTAAAGGACGATCATTTGAATATCCGGGTTGCAGCGGTAACTAGCAACCTAGTAAGAGACGATCACGTCCAATGTTAAGAAATATAAAAACCCATAGTTCATAACAGAGGAGTCAGATCAAAACAAAAAGTACACCATTAGAACTGCCTTGTCCGAAACCCCTGTATAGGAAACTTTCTGACCCTTGGCTTGAACAGCAAGGGAAATATATTGGCTTGAAAATCAAGAAAAGTGGCAGCTACTACAACATTCTGCCTAAACGGGATATTTTTTTCTTTTTTTCTTTTTCTTCTTTTCCAGAGATAGCTTGGCACTGGAACATCGTAGAGAGTTGTTCAATAGCTCATTTTAAAGGAAATTAATTAAGTTAAAAATCTATAGTAACTAAAATAAATTATTTCTAAAAGAAAATAAATTTTTCCACCAAAAACTGCATTTTGATGTCTTTTCACACTGCAGTATTTCAAACATTATACCAGCGGTAAGATTTGTTACAGTAAAAGTCAGCTATTTGATTGTTTGAGGTTCGTCTCTTACTATTTCAAAGAAGAAAAAGCCGTAGGCTTTTTCCTGTTTATAATCAGTTTATTATCCGGGTTGCAGCGGTAGCTAGAAACTTACATAAAGGACCCATATAGTTCATCATAAATGGTATTTGTCAATTAGGTCCGGGTTTTCAGTGGTAGTTTATAATAAAGAACGAGCTCTTGCCTCTACTAAATTTATACGCCACTTAATTATGGTATAGGTTAGTAATTCAACAGATAGCTGGGCACTGGAACATCGTAGAGAGCTGTTCAATGGCTCATTTGAAAGTTACATAAAGGAACAATATAGTTCATCATAAATGGTATTTGTCAATTAGGTTTTTTTATATAATTATCCATTATTATGTAAAATGCAATAATTTTTGGGGTTATAATAAAGAACAACCTCTTGCCTATACTAAATTTTATACACCACTTAATTATAGTATAGGTTAGTAATTCCATTCTAATCAAGACTGAGAGAATTTATATCTTTGTCGTTCTTAAGTAGTAATTATGACGTCACGGCGTAATGATTTTATTGACGTCATGGCGCAATGGTATTATTTCATGACGTCATCAGAAACAACAATATAATTTCATGTTTTTCTATTCACGTCGTAGCTCTAATATAAAACTATGACGACATTCATTTTTTATCTAGTAGGGTTTCAGACAAGGTAGTTCTAATGATGTACTTTTGTTTTGATCTTACTCTATTTTTAGGAGTTTTGTTATATTTCTTAGCATTGGACTGATCGTCTCTTACTAGGTTGCTAGCTACTGCTGCAACCCAAATTCACATATATATATATATATATATATATATATATATATATTTATTTATGAGAGGCAGCCTGGCCGAGTGGTCCAAGGCACTGGTGTTAGCCACCAGTCTCTTCGGAGGCGTGGGTTCAAATCTTACCGCTGGTATACGATTATGTTTGAAAGACTGCAGTGTGAAAAGACATCAAAAATGCAGTTTTTGGTGGAAAAATTAATTCTCTTTTAGAAATAATTTATTTTAGTTACTATAGATTTTTAACCCAATTAATTTCCTTTAAAATGAGCTATTGAACAACCCTCTACGATGTGCCAGTGCCAAGCTATCTGTGGAAAAAAAAGAAAAAATATCCCGTTTGGGGAGAATAACGTGGTTAAAGTCAATTTTCTTGATTTTCAAGCCAATATATTTCCCTTGCTGTTCAAGCCAAGGGACAGAAAGTTTCCTATACAGGGGTTTCGGACAAGGCGGTTCTAATGGTGTACTTTTTGTTTTGATCTGACTCCTTTGTTAGGAACTATGGGTTTTTATATTTCTTAACATTGGACGTGATCGTCTCTTACTAGGTTGCTAGCTACCGCTGCAACCCGGATACAATTCCGAAACTAGAAATTCCCTCACCAAGGAAGATTCTCCCTATAAAAATCTACCCCAAGCTTTTTCTGTTTGTAATGATATAGTATAAAACGAATTCCAAGTTGTAACTGACGTCATCCTGGTTGTTGTATAGTAAAGAACGAACTCTTGCCCTTAGTTACCTACTATGTCATGCCAAATTAGCTAATTAAATTCATTTAATTTTGTTTATCCGGGTTGCAGCGGTAGCTAGCAACCTAGTATAGACGATCACGTCCAATGTTAAGAAATATAAAAACCCATAGTTCTTAAAAAAAGAGTCAGATCAAAACAAAAAGTACACCATTAGAACCGCCTTGTCCGAAACCCCTGTATAGTAAAGTTTCTGTCCCTTGGCTTGAACGGCAAGGGAAATATATTGGCTTGAAAATCAAGAAAATTGACTTTAACCACGTTATTCTCCCCAAACGGGATATTTTTTTCTTATTTTCTTTTTTTTTCTTTTCCACAGATAGCTTGGCACTGGAACATCGTAGAGGGTTGTCCAATAGCTCATTTTAAAGGAAACTAATTGGGTTAAAAATCTATAGTAACTAAAATAAATTATTTCTAAAAGAGAATAAATTTTCCACCAAAAACTGCATTTTTGATGTCTTTTCACACTGCAGTCTTTCAAACATAATCGTATACCAGCGGTAAGATTTGAACCCACGCCTCCGAAGAGACTGGTGGCTAACACCAGTGCCTTGGACCACTCGGCCAGGCTGCCTCTCATAAATAAATATATATATATATATGTGAATTTGGGTTGCAGCAGTAGCTAGCAACCTAGTAAGAGACGATCAGTCCAATGCTAAGAAATATAACAAAACTCCTAAAAATAGAGTAAGATCAAAACAAAAGTACATCATTGCTTTTTCATACTGGAACTCATACTGGAACTTTTGTCGATGTACCGTGTATTCACGTATTGATTCAATTGCTTTTTCATACTGGAACTCCAAGTTTTGCTTCTCCAAACGTTGGTCGTCACCAGAGATTTGGAATTCTTGAAGAAATCTCAAAGCATTTTGTATGTCTAGTCGAGCTCTTCTTACTTTAACTAACATTTCAGGATAATATGTGCTTAGAATATCTTTATCCAGTGAATCTCGAATTGTTTCTAATTGTGTTATTTTCTTGTATATATTCAAGAATGGCTTGTTTTCTGTGGGTTTAACTTTCCTATCTTTCGAAATTGTAGTGGTAGCTGTAGTACCAAGTGTAGCAGTTGATGCAGCAGTAGGGATGGGTGAAGTAGTGTTAGCCAAAGTGGTGGTAGCTGTAGTCGTAGGCGCACTAGTGATAGTGGTAGTAGTAGGTGCACTAGTAGTTGTAGTAGGAAGTGTAGTTGTAGACGGGGTAGCTGAAGTAGTGGTAGCAGCAGCAGGAGTAGTAGGTGTTGTAGACGGAGTAGTTGAAGTAGTCGTTACTGCTGTAGAAGTAGGTACACTAGTAGTTGTACGTGCAATAGTAGGAGTTGGTGTTGTAAACGGAATAGTTGAAGTAGTGGTAGCTGCTGTAGAAGTAGGTACACTAGTACTTGTAGTAGAAGTAGCAGGAGTTGTAGACGGGGTAGTTGAAGTAGTGGTAGCTGCTGTAGATGTAGGTACACTAGTACTTGTAGTAGAAGTAGTAGGAGTTGTAGACGGGGTAGTTGAAGTAGTGGTAGCTGCTGTAGAAGTAGGTACACTAGTACTTGTAGTAGAAGTGGTAGGAGTTGTAGACAGGGTAGTTGAAGTAGTGGTATCTACTGTATAAGTATGTACACTAGTACTTGTAGTAGAAGTAGTAGGAGTTGTAGACGGGGTAGTTGAAGTAGTAGTAGTAATAGGTGTTGTAGACGGGGTAGTTGAAGTAGAGGTAGCTGCTGTAGAAGTAGGTACACAAGTACTTGTAGTAGAAGTAGTAGGAGTTGTAGACAGGGTAGTTGAAGTAGTGGTATCTACTGTAGAAGTAGGTACACTAGTACTTATAGTAGAAGTAGTAAGAGTTGTAGCCGGTGTAGTTGAAGTAGTAGTAATAAGTGTTGTAGACGGGGTAGTTGAAGAAGTAGTAGTAATAGGTGTTGTAGACGGGGTAGTTGAAGTAGTGGTAGCTGCTGTAGAATTATGTACACTAGTACTTGTAGTAGAAGTAGTAGGAGTTGTAGACAGGGTAGTTGAAGTGGTGGTATCTATTGTAGAAGTAGGTACACTAATACTTGTAGTAGAAGTAGTAGGATCTACTGTAGACGGGGTAGCTGAAGTAGTGGTAGCTGCTGTAGAAGTAGGTACACTATTACTTGTAGTAGAAGTAATAGGAGTTGTAGACGGGGTAGTTGAAGTAGTGGTAGCTGCTGTAGAAGTAGGTACACTAGTACTTGTAGTAGATGAAGACGGGGTAGCTGAAGTAGTGGTAGCAGCAGCAGTAGTAGCAGTAGCAGTAGTTGGAGCAATAGAAGTCAGAGTAGTTGCAGGACTAGTCGAAGAAGCAGTAGAAGGAATAGAAGGACTACTCATTCTAGGAGGAGTAATCACAGGAGAAGGTTTAATTCTCAACCTTGCTAATTTATTATTGTCACATATTTTAATTTTTTCCCCTATCTTTTCCTCTCCCAGTTTTAAATTACAGGCAAATCTATGTTTGGAGTTGCACTTTGTTGATTTCACATCGCAAGATGTTGAACGAAAGAATTCTGGCCATGTTTTCTGTCTGGCAATTTTGAAATATTCAACATTCCGCTGGTTATAACATTCCGCTGACATACAATTAGATGGTTGTTTTAAGTCTTGATCTTTAACCCAAAGAATTTTGTTCTCCTGCGGAAATTTTTTGAGTAGTTCTGCGTTATTCTTCCGTGATGTTTTCATGAACAAATAATATGTGTAATTTAAGAACAAATTTATAGAACTTCTATCTATAAGAGAACCTGGACCATGTGCCTTACAATGCTCAGAGGCTTCTTTGTGAGTCTTTGTTATGTTATAATGGATGAAACAATGACATGAATATATTCCTCCTGGTTTTTCAACAGAATCTGATTTTCCATCTTCTTTTACACATAACTCTAATTTTCTTTGATCAAAGTGGGCAATCACAACATTTATAGTAAAAGCTAAATACAATAATAGTCTCATTTGTTCTGTAAAAACTTAGTGTAAGACGGTATCAAATGCAAGTATCGCAGTTCCTTTTCTTTGCGTTTTGTTTTTTAGTTTTCTTTCGAATTTTTTAAGACTGAAAAAATGAGAAACACTGACTGTTTTCCTGAATATTTTTGCAATTTTGGAACATAATTGTAAATTTTATAGGAAAATGAAAAAACAACGAATATTTTTCTGAATGCTTAATAACCATATATGACGTAATGACTGACATAATGTAAAGATTGAAAAAATCAATTTTTATTTAATTTTAGTTTTAGTTCAGCATCGAAAAAATTATAAACTGTAAATATATTTATTGTATCTGAGGAATAATTTTAATCTTGTAATTTAAACTGGTTTACATACCCCAACATCTAGCAATACTTTTCAAAAGGCTTTATTATATCTTTTCAGAACAAGTTCTTTTCTTAATATCCTTCATAAACCAATTTTACAACTTGAAGTACTCATCTTTTTCACCCACAACTTTACTTTTCAGTTCCGATTTTTCTCAAAGAGATGCAAAAATTTAAAGTTCTGTTCCAAATTTCTCCGTAGAAGATAGGAAAAGTTATACTTTGATCGTGAATATTCGTCATGAAGATAAGGAACTCCACTTTAATTCTGAGTTTTCTCGAATAAGTGCAAAATATCAAATTGTGATAGCTCAATTGTGAATTTTACCAATGAAAACGAAAAAAGCTTCCATTTCAGTTCTTAATTTTTCAAAGAAATACAAAATTTAAAGTTCAGTTCTAACTTTTTCCGTAGAAGATAAAAAAAATTATACTTTGATCGTGAATATTTGCGATGAAGATAAAAAGTTTCACTTTGATTCTAAATTTTCTTAAATTCAGTTCCGATTTTTCTCAATAAATAATTTCTGAGACCACACTGGCTAATCATGATAAAACAAAAATAGCAAAGAAAGGAAGTATACGAGGACAATTAACATCCTGTGAAAAAATTGAAAAATTATGCAAATATTTCGGTCAAGACCTCCGCTTGACCGTGATTTTTCACAATGAGATGAAAAAATTTAAATTTATGTTCCAAATTTTTCATAGAAGATATAACAAGTTATACTTTGATTATAAATATTCGCCATGAAGATGAGTAGCTCCAATTTAATTCAGAGTTTTTTCAAAGAAGCGCAAAATGTTCAAGTGCTCTTCTGAATTTTCTTAAAGAAGAGAAAAAAAGTTAGCTCAATCACTATTAGAACCGTTGTCTATAGTCCCTTGTCTAAGTATATGCAAATATTATATATAATAATTTAATATAAATTCCTCCATGCATGAAATCTTCAATTTTTCCACATAATTGTGACAAGGGTCATGACGTCATTACAATATTTACTGCATGATCCGGGTTGCAGCGGTAGCTAGCAATCCGGGTTGCAGCGGTAGCTAGCAACCTAGTAAGAGACGATCACGTCCAATGTTAAGAAATATAAAAACCCATAGTTCCTAACAAAGGAGTCAGATCAAAACAAAAAGTACACCATTAGAACCGCCTTGTCCGAAACCCCTGTATAGGAAACTTTCTTTCCCTTGGCTTGAACAGCAAGGGAAATATATTGGCTTGAAAATCAAGAAAATTGACTTTAACCACGTTATTCTCCCCAAACGGGATATTTTTTTTCTTTTTTCTTTTTTTTTTCTTTTCCACAGATAGCTTGGCACTGGAACATCGTAGAGGGTTGTTCAATAGCTCATTTTAAAGTAAATTAATTGGGTTAAAAACCTTTTGTAACTAAAATAAATTATTTCTAAAAGAGAATAAATTTTTCCACCAAAAACTGCATTTTCGATGTCTTTTCACACTCCAGTCTTTCAAACATAATCGTATACCAGCGGTAAGATTTGAACCCACGCCTCCGAAGAGACTGGTGGCTAACACCAGTGCCTTGGACCACTCGGCCAGGCTGCCTCATAAATAAATATATATGTGAATTTGGGTTGCAGCAGTAGCTAGCAACCTAGTAAGGGATGATCAGTCCAATGCTAAGAAATATAACAAAACTCCTAAAAATAGAGTCAGATCAAAACAAAAGTACATCATTAGAATTACCTTGTCTGAAACCCTACTAGATAAATAATGAATGTCATCATAGTTTTATATTAGAGCTATGACGTGAATAGAAAAACATGAAATTATATTGTTGTTTCTGAAGACGTCATGAAATAATATCATTGCTCTATGACGTCAACAAAATCATTACGCTGTGACGTCATAATTACTACTTAAGAACTACAAAGATGAAAATGTTCTCATTCATAATTACATAATGGTTTCAATCAAGCAAGTCGCACGCAAGTTGAAAAAACAGTACTACACAAACAACAGAGATAGTATCTTGAAAAGAGAAAAGCAAAAATATTCAACCGACCAGGCGCATCGAGAAGTAAAAATTGAGAGAGCAAAACAAAGGTATTCAACCGACCAGGCGTATCGAGAAGTAATAATTGAGAGAGCAAAACAAAGGTATTCAACCGACCAGGCGTATCGAGAAGTAATAATTGAGAGAGCAAAACAAAGGTATTCAACCGACCAGGCGTATCGAGAAATAATAATTGAGAGAGCAAAACAAAGGTATTCAACCGACCAGGCGTATCTAGAAGTAATAATTGAGAGAGCAAAACAAAACAGCAAGATGTGTTATCACAATGATGAAGATTATAGACATGCAAAAATTGAGACAGCCAAACAAAAGATCAAGAAGAGTTATCACAATGATGAAGATTACCGCATCAAATATAAGAAAAACCAAAAGCAAAGGTATTCAACCGTCCAGGTGTATCGACAAGCAAAAATTGAGACAGCCAAACAAAAGATCAAGGAGCGTTACTGGGGTGACAAAATCTATAATGAAAAAATTAAATTCTCTGCGAGGTTGTACCGAAGAACGCATAAGGACAGAGGGAAAAATTACATTCAGAAATACAAGAAGATGGCAAAAATGCAGGCTGATCTTTGTAAATTGAGAAACATTTTACGCATGTTTTATCGGATTATAATAAAGAACGAACTCGAGCCTATACTAATTGAAATTTTTAACATAAAGAGCAACTTCAGAGATTGATAAATTATATTAAACCTACATAAAGGATCGAAATAGTTCACTATAAACACGGATTATGTAAGTTTCATCTGCATCATGGTCGTAGATCCGGGTTGCAGCGGTAGCTAGCAACCTAGTAAGAGACGATAATGTCCCTTAGTAAAAACTACAATAACCCATAACTTCTAAGAATACAGCCAGATCAAAACAAAAAGTAAACTATTATAACAACCATGTTCGAATCCCTTTTGCAAACAACTTACCATCCCTGATCTGAAGAAAGAAGGAAATTATGTTAGCTTGAAAATCAAGAAAAGTGGCTAAAATCACGACGATCTGGATAAACGGCATCTTTTTTCTTTTTTTCCCCCTCAGAAAGCTGTGTAAGAAAAGTGGCTGAAACCACGACATCCTGCATATATATATTTTTTTTTCCTCAGATCTTTTGGCACTGGAACATCATAGAGAGCTGTTTAAAGGCTCATTTTAAAGTAAATTGATGGGGTTCAAAACTTTTTATAATTAAAAAAAAATTAGTTTTAAAAATGTAATCAACTTTTACGAAAAAATACATTTTTCATGTGCATGTACGTAGGTTGTAGCCAGGTTATTACTAGCTCATAGCAACTGAATAATATAAGAAACACAAAATGGATCGATATTGTTCATTATGGAAGTGTCATCAGATATAGCTGAATTCAAAAATTTTATTTAAAGGATCGGTAAAGTCAATTATAAATAGGGTTTTGAAAAAAAAAATCTGATTTTTCAATTGAAACTAGAATAATTCCTGAAGAAATTTAACGGAATCGCTAAAGTTATTACGTAAACTGCAAAATTATCTATGGAATTTGAGAAATAATTTTAATTTCAGCTAAAAAAATACCTTAAGGGGCGAAAGCAGTCCAAGTCGCTTGGCTATCTCTTCAATGTTAAGGAAATTTTGTTTGTTTAAAGAAACAGATATTTTAGAGAACTTAAATTACGGTTCACCTGATTTGGGAGACTAATGGCTATCATTTGGTCAGGTTCACTTTTTTTTTCTTATGCTCCCTCTATTTTTTAAATGCATTTTTATACAAAAACTCTTTTGGCTTTGTTCAAGAAAACGATATTAACAACTGTAATAAATTTCATACTAGCTTGTAAATATTTTTAACGCAAACTATTTATTCAGACAGTTTATGTTGATTTTACTCAATTAAAGGCTTTTTTTATCCTTTGTTTTTTTTTTTTAGGTGCAATCGATTTGGAGTTACGGAACCCTCAAGTTGAACAAGGGTTGTTTAATTTTTGGGAAAGTGTTCCAATTAACAGGCACCGTGTCCTCTGCATGATACCACTAAACTTGGATAAACATGCCATATCCTCTGTATGCCGTTGTTCAAAACCAATCGAAATATATCAAGGATTGAGCAAGTTCTATTCCAGAGATTGAAAATTTTTTTGAGTTATGGGAAAAAAGCGCATTAAAAGAGGACTTAATTTAACTAACGTTCAAAAGGGCAGGGAAAAGTAAAAAAAAAAAATATACGTGAAACGTGGAAGACCAAGACTTCCAAAGTATTTGCTTGACTCGGAGGAAGTATTTCTGCAAGAGGAAACCATTATAGAACCACCGAGACTAAAAACAATAACAGGTGGCCGCAATTTAACTTCTGAAATCTTGAAGACTGCTCGTTGGATAGTCAATGTGCCTTATTTTCTAAAAAGCTACGAAGATCTTGTAACCAAACATATGTAAATACGAACTTTTAATTTTATAGAAAAATAATATGGTTTTTCAGCCTGACCCCAAAGATGGTTACATTAACCCCCCCCCCCTCAAAAAAAAACAACAAAGAACTGTAGAGGTTCAGAATAATTTAACGGTACTTATTTAGAAAGCGGTAAGCACAAGAGAATTGTATTGTGAGAACAGATAGGCATTTTATCGGATAATGCCTGGATGCTGTATAAACATAGGTTACGTATTTAATATATTCTATGCTTTACCACCCCTATCCCCTAATGTGCAAATATATAGCCCAAATTTGTTTCTGAACTCTTATATTTTCATCTTATTTTGTTTTATTTCATTAGGATTAACGAAACTTCCCTTCTCTTGTACTTACCGCTTTCTTAACAAGTACCAATTTAATGCTTGTGCTGGAGTGTCATTTTATCGGTATTTTCCGTACTAGATTTTAAACTACTGTTTTTTAGTATTTTTACCTAGAAAAAAAAAAAAAAATTCGGCACTTGTACGATATAATCCTGAAAGTGGCGGATCCAGGGGGGAGGGTGTGTGTGCCCCCCCTAGCGTACTATAATGTTGTATAATTCACTTACTTAAATCACGTTTGCGTTAATTAAACTTTCTCATAACGCAATTTTATCGGATCAACCTATTTTGCACCCCCCCCCCCCTAAAATATTTTTATCGCATCAACCTATTGTGCGCCCCCTAAAAAAATCCTGCATTCACCCCTGAACCCTGACCTAATATTCCTCATCTAAGTAGAACCTGTTTCTCTGACGCTCAATCCAAATTAAATATACCTAAGTATTATAAAAATATAATACTTTAGAAACGAACTTGGGCTATATATTTGCTTATTAGGGGGGGGGGTAAAGCATAACGGGTCTGCAAGCATAATTTGTTAGGTACAATTATTTTACATATTATGAATTAAGAATTGTTTTCTAACTTAACACTGTCCAAATACTTTACCAACGCCCCTCCCCCCTTAGGTGCAAATATATTGCCAAAATTATATATTTCCCATCTTGTCTCACGCTAAGCTGAAAGAAACGAGCGAAAAAAAAGGTTCTACAATGTGTCAATGGATGAACCACTTGAGTGGTCACGGCTATACCATACAAGTAGCCTACCTAAAATTCTCTTAAATCTTGAAAAAAATGTATTCGAATATCTTATTTTCTTATTAAACAAGGAGTTCTCACCCATTCGGATGTTTTCGAAAATTGGTGCCCCTGCACTTGTGTGCAATTTACTTTTATTTATTTATTCATTGTTGGATTTAAGTTTGATGTGTGTCAGAGTAAAATGCATAAATAAAGACTTGGACTCACGGATGCCTTGATTTGCTGCAATAAATTTGCTTGATTTTTAGGTGGAATCCCAGTATGTGACATGCTTTAGAGGCTACCATTTGAGATATTCGCATGCGTCAACTAAGGGTAGTAGAAAGGGGTCAGGAGGTCCCACGATGACCACGTGGTTTATGCTTTTCTCAATGAGAATGAAAAAACAGAATTTTTCTCACTTGAAAAAACAGGAATTTTCGCACTTTTATGGATGTTTCTTGGACGACGGTCAATTTATTTGTTGTTTTTCATGGATGTCAACAGTAATTCATGTCTGTTTTATGGTTTTTGTCAGTGAGAATGGAAAAACAGGAACTTTCTCACTTTGATGGATGTTTTCTGGATTTACAGTAAAGAACGATCACTTATACATAGTAACTGATATATGGTGGATCCAGGGGTAGTTACTTTTGGTTCGTCTCTTACTATTTCAAAGGAGAAAAAGCCGTAGGCTTTTTCTGTTTGTAATGATATAGTATAAAACGAATTCCAAGTTGTAACTGACGTCATCCTGGTTGTTATATAGTAAAGAACGAACTCTTGCCCTTAGTTACCTACTATGTCATGCCAAATTAGCTAATTAAATTCATTTAATTTTGTTTATCCGGGTTGCAGCGGTAGCTAGCAACCTAGTAAGAGACGATCACGTCCAATGTTAAGAAATATAAAAACCCATAGTTCTTAAAAAAAGAGTCAGATCAAAACAAAAAGTACACCATTAGAACCGCCTTGTCCGAAACCCCTGTATAGTAAAGTTTCTGTCCCTTGGCTTGAACGGCAAGGGAAATATATTGGCTTGAAAATCAAGAAAATTGACTTTAACCACGTTATTCTCCCCAAACGGGATATTTTTTTCTTATTTTCTTTTTTTTTCTTTTCCACAGATAGCTTGGCACTGGAACATCGTAGAGGGTTGTCCAATAGCTCATTTTAAAGGAAACTAATTGGGTTAAAAATCTATAGTAACTAAAATAAATTATTTCTAAAAGAGAGTAAATTTTTCCACCAAAAACTGCATTTTTGATGTCTTTTCACACTGCAGTCTTTCAAACATAATCGTATACCAGCGGTAAGATTTGAACCCACGCCTCCGAAGAGACTGGTGGCTAACACCAGTGCCTTGGACCACTCGGCCAGGCTGCCTCTCATAAATAAATATATATATATATATATATGTGAATTTGGGTTGCAGCAGTAGCTAGCAACCTAGTAAGAGACGATCAGTCCAATGCTAAGAAATATAACAAAACTCCTAAAAATAGAGTAAGATCAAAACAAAAGTACATCATTGCTTTTTCATACTGGAACTCATACTGGAACTCATACTCGAACTTTTGTCGATGTACCGTGTATTCACGTATTGATTCAATTGCTTTTTCATACTGGAACTCCAAGTTTTGCTTCTCCAAACGTTGGTCGTCACCAGAGATTTGGAATTCTTGAAGAAATCTCAAAGCATTTTGTATGTCTAGTCGAGCTCTTCTTACTTTAACTAACATTTCAGGATAATATGTGCTTAGAATATCTTTATCCAGTGAATCTCGAATTGTTTCTAATTGTGTTATTTTCTTGTATATATTCAAGAATGGCTTGTTTTCTGTGGGTTTAACTTTCCTATCTTTCGAAATTGTAGTGGTAGCTGTAGTACCAAGTGTAGCAGTTGATGCAGCAGTAGGGATGGGTGAACTAGTGTTAGCCAAAGTGGTGGTAGCTGTAGTAGTAGGCGCACTAGTGATAGTGGTAGTAGTAGGTGCACTAGTAGTTGTAGTAGGAAGTGTAGTTGTAGACGGGGTAGCTGAAGTAGTGGTAGCAGCAGCAGGAGTAGTAGGTGTTGTAGACGGAGTAGTTGAAGTAGTCGTTACTGCTGTAGGAGTAGGTACACTAGTAGTTGTACGTGCAATAGTAGGAGTTGGTGTTGTAAACGGAATAGTTGAAGTAGTGGTAGCTGCTGTAGAAGTAGGTACACTAGTACTTGTAGTAGAAGTAGCAGGAGTTGTAGACGGGGTAGTTGAAGTAGTGGTAGCTGCTGTAGATGTAGGTACACTAGTACTTGTAGTAGAAGTAGTAGGAGTTGTAGACGGGGTAGTTGAAGTAGTGGTAGCTGCTGTAGAAGTAGGTACACTAGTACTTGTAGTAGAAGTGGTAGGAGTTGTAGACAGGGTAGTTGAAGTAGTGGTATCTTCTGTAGAAGTATGTACACTAGTACTTGTAGTAGAAGTAGTAGGAGTTGTAGACGGGGTAGTTGAAGTAGTAGTAGTAATAGGTGTTGTAGACGGGGTAGTTGAAGTAGAGGTAGCTGCTGTAGAAGTAGGTACACTAGTACTTGTAGTAGAAGTAGTAGGAGTTGTAGACAGGGTAGTTGAAGTAGTGGTATCTACTGTAGAAGTAGGTACACTAGTACTTGTAGTAGAAGTAGTAAGAGTTGTAGACGGGGTAGTTGAAGTAGTAGTAATAAGTGTTGTAGACGGGGTAGTTGAAGAAGTAGAAGTAATAGGTGTTGTAGACGGGGTAGTTGAAGTAGTGGTAGCTGCTGTAGAATTATGTACACTAGTACTTGTAGTAGAAGTAGTAGGAGTTGTAGACAGGGTAGTTGAAGTGGTGGTATCTATTGTAGAAGTAGGTACACTAATACTTGTAGAAGAAGTAGTAGGATCTACTGTAGACGGGGTAGCTGAAGTAGTGGTAGCTGCTGTAGAAGTAGGTACACTATTACTTGTAGTAGAAGTAATAGGAGTTGTAGACGGGGTAGTTGAAGTAGTGGTAGCTGCTGTAGAAGTAGGTACACTAGTACTTGTAGTAGATGAAGACGGGGTAGCTGAAGTAGTGGTAGCAGCAGCAGTAGTAGCAGTAGCAGTAGTTGGAGCAATAGAAGTCAGAGTAGTTGCAGGACTAGTCGAAGAAGCAGTAGAAGGAATAGAAGGACTACTCATTGTAGGAGGAGTAATCACAGGAGAAGGTTTAATTCTCAACCTTGCTAATTTATTATTGTCACATATTTTAATTTTTTCCCCTATCTTTTCCTCTCCCAGTTTTAAATTACAGGCAAATCTATGTTTGGAGTTGCACTTTGTTGATTTCACATCGCAAGATGTGGAACGAAAAGAATTCTGGCCATGTTTTCTGTCTGGCAATTTTGAAATATTCAACATTCCGCTGGTTATAACATTCCGCTGACATACAATTAGATGGTTGTTTTAAGTCTTGATCTTTAACCCAAAGAATTTTGTTCTCCTGCGGAAATTTTTTGAGTAGTTCTGCGTTATTCTTCCGTGATGTTTTCATGAATAAATAATATGTGTAATTTAAGAACAAATTTATAGAACTTCTATCTATAAGAGAACCTGGACCATGTGCCTTACAATGCTCAGAGGCTTCTTTGTGAGTCTTTGTTATGTTATAATGGATGAAACAATGACATGAATATATTCCTCCTGGTTTTTCAACAGAATCTGATTTTCCATCTTCTTTTACACATAACTCTAATTTTCTTTGATCAAAGTGGGCAATCACAACATTTATAGTAAAAGCTAAATACAATAATAGTCTCATTTGTTCTGTAAAAACTTAGTGTAAGACGGTATCAAATGCAAGTATCGCAGTTCCTTTTCTTTGCGTTTTGTTTTTTAGTTTTCTTTCGAATTTTTTAAGACTGAAAAAATGAGAAACACTGACTGTTTTCCTGAATATTTTTGCAATTTTGGAACATAATTGTAAATTTTATAGGAAAATGAAAAAACAACGAATATTTTTCTGAATGCTTAATAACCATATATGACGTAATGACTGACATAATGTAAAGATTGAAAAAATCAATTTTTATTTAATTTTAGTTTTAGTTCAGCATCGAAAAAATTATAAACTGTAAATATATTTATTGTATCTGAGGAATAATTTTAATCTTGTAATTTAAACTGGTTTACATACCCCAACATCTAGCAATACTTTTCAAAAGGCTTTATTATATCTTTTCAGAACAAGTTCTTTTCTTAATATCCTTCATAAACCAATTTTACAACTTGAAGTACTCATCTTTTTCACCCACAACTTTACTTTTCAGTTCCGATTTTTCTCAAAGAGATGCAAAAATTTAAAGTTCTGTTCCAAATTTCTCCGTAGAAGATAGGAAAAGTTATACTTTGATCGTGAATATTCGTCATGAAGATAAGGGACTCCACTTTAATTCTGAGTTTTCTCGAATAAGTGCAAAATATTAAATTGTGATAGCTCAATTGTGAATTTTACCAATGAAAACGAAAAAAGCTTCCATTTCAGTTCTTAATTTTTCAAAGAAATACAAAATTTAAAGTTCAGTTCTAACTTTTTCCGTAGAAGATAAAAAAATTATACTTTGATCGTGAATATTTGCGATGAAGATAAAAAGTTTCACTTTGATTCTAAATTTTCTTAAATTCAGTTCCGATTTTTCTCAATAAATAATTTCTGAGACCACACTGGCTAATCATGATAAAACAAAAATAGCAAAGAAAGGAAGTATACGAGGACAATTAACATCCTGTGAAAAAATTGAAAAATTATGCAAATATTTCGGTCAAGACCTCCGCTTGACCGTCATTTTTCTCAAAGAGATGAAAAAATTTAAAGTTCTGTTCCAAATTTTTCGTAGAAGATAGAAAAAATTCTACTTTGATCGTGAATATTTGCCATGAAGATAAGGAGCTCCAATTTAATTCTGAGTTTCCTCGAAGAAGTGCAAAATGTTCAAGCGCTCTTCTGAATTTTCTTAAAGAAGAGAAAAAAGTTAGCTCAATCACTATTAGAACCGTTGTCTATAGTCCCTTGTCTAAGTATATGCAAATATTATATATAATAATTTAATATAAATTCCTCCATGCATGAAATCTTCAATTTTTCCACATAATTGTGACAAGGGTCATGACGTCATTACAATATTTACTGCATGATCCGGGTTGCAGCGGTAGCTAGCAATCCGGGTTGCAGCGGTAGCTAGCAACCTAGTAAGAGACGATCACGTCCAATGTTAAGAAATATAAAAACCCATAGTTCCTAACAAAGGAGTCAGATCAAAACAAAAAGTACACCATTAGAACCGCCTTGTCCGAAACCCCTGTATAGGAAACTTTCTTTCCCTTGGCTT